>NC_044207.1:1463857-1476649 GCF_900880675.1 Sparus aurata | reverse complement strand
ATAATATATAGAGTAGATATTGATGCTGATAATAATAATAATATTAATAATAATAATAATAATAATAATAATAGAGCAAATGTCTGAGAAATTAATATAGGCACACTTAGGCTAATAATAATAATAATAATAATGTAACATTATTCATGTATATATATATGTATTCATATATATGTATATATGTATATATATGTATATATGTATTGTATTTGTGTGTGTGGATATATATGTGTGTGTATGTATATATATACATATATACACACTTATGCAGAAATGCTCTGTAGACAGATTCATGCAGTATTGCACTGTGTTGTTGTCAGTGAGTGTAATTGTTTCAGAAAGAGGGCGGGAGAAGTAGAAGATAAAGGCTGTGAGCCAGTAATGTGGTTGGGGGTAGGGGGGAGAGTGAGAGAGAGTGAGAGAGAGATGGGGGTAGGGATGTTGTGGATGACAGAGAGCGTACTGGGGGTGGGGCCATTAAGGTTTGTACTATATTTCTCTCTCTGTGTCTTTTGATTCATGGCTCTGTAGACCTGATAGAGTAGATCATATTACTGTGTGGGGGAACAGAGTGAACAGAGAAATAGAGGTTGTATAGAAAGGTAAAGAGGCAAGTACAGCAGAGGAAAGAGGTAGAGAGGTAGAGAGAGAGAGAGAGAGAGAGAGAGAGTTTCTCTTGCATCCCTTGTTTTCATTTGTGTCTCTGGAGAGCTTTCCTCTCCCTCCTCTTGAAGAAACAGCAGCACCTGCAACACACAAACCTTTAGTAACTCACAGAAAACACAGCTTACCTTATAAAATAGTCCTTAATGTCAAAGTATTTCAACTAACAATGAACTTCAACATGTGAGCCCTCCTTGGTAGTGCTGAGTACTGTTAACACCTAATGGTACCATGACTCCGTAAAATAAGTGACCAAATATGACCAGCATGGCTTCAAAGGACCCAGAGGAAACGAAAATTGGAAAAGAGATCTCAATAGTGTTTCATTAGTTTCTCCTATACAACTATGAGATCTATGTGAGACCAAAGTGAGGCTGTGGCTGATTTCTCCTGTTTCTCAATTGTATCTCCTGAGAAACAGGTGCAGAAAATCTCGACTTGGGCGCCCCGTAAGTTTCAAAGGAGATCTCATCAAGCTCTCAATGAAGTTTCAGAATGTCACCCCACTGCTGGTAAGGAGGATGGTTTAAGCTGTAAAGTCTCAAGTCTCACCCATTGCTCCTAAGGAATTTCAGGAGAAACAAATGAGAAATGTTTGAGACCAAAAAAGACTACAACGAGACTGAAATGAGAACTAAAGTAAAATTTTCCTCTGGGGAGGAAGCTGTTTAAAGAGAGAGAGAGAGAATGTGTAAATTGTAACTATTTTGTGGCATACTAAATTCAAGAATACTGTCCTACCTCAATAATGGTAATGTATTAATATATTATTTATTATCACAAATTTACTCTCCATACTCTAATCCAAAAACATGTACATCAAAAAGATAAAGGGAAAACAGTGTTTCCTCTAGGATGTTTTTCAGCAGCGGGGGCAGGCTCTCCGGGGAGCTGTGGCGGTGTAAACAAATGACACTTGACTGCAGATTTTACTTTTATGCCCAGCATAATCCCCCTTGTTATTGAATGGCTGGCATGGAAAAGGGCTTTTTAAAGGCTGAATGTAAAAATATAAAATAACAAAAATACAACAATAAAATAAAGTAAAAAATAAAACAATAAATAATAATTTCTTGATGGGGCTGTAGAATCAGTGGCAAAGATTGCACCCAGGCTCAGAACAATGAATTTTTCTGGGTTTTGAGAAATATTTGAACAAGCTCATCTGAAAATGCAGTCAGCATCACATCATGGCGTGTATATATTCGCTTAATGCTATCAATTAGTTTACTCACGTTAGCGACACTGAGTTGAGTTGGCACCGGGCCCAGTTAAATTAAGCTACCGATATGTTACGTAACCTTAGCTGGCCATCAATATTTTGCGAATGTCTATTGAACTTATAAAATCTATTATAAGTTTTCTTAAGCTAATAAGTCTACCTTTTCTCCGGTGAGTCGTTGCCCTATTTTCAAGATGACACTCCTCTGACTCTCCGACCTGGTGCCTGGGTGCTTGACGTGATGTCACTTTCAAGGCCGCACTCTCGCGAGTAATTAACGTCGATGGCACCGGTAAGTTCTTGGGGGAGGGCGGGGGGAATCTACTCCAAAGAGTAGATACTGAGCAAGATAGTTATCTAGTTTACCTCAGCACTCGCGACACCCGACCCAGTGCAGGACTCTGCTGTGAAGGTGGAGATATGATGCGGCGGTGGTGTATTTGCAACAATTAAAAAAAAAAAAAAGAAAGAAATTTGAAGGAACGGCGGCTAGAATTGAATGTAGAAGAAACACTGGAAAATATATGCTTGCTTTGTCAATTTCAGGAAAGCTTTTGATTCAATTTGGCACAATGGCACAATTTTCTATCAAGTTACTCAGAAGTTATATTTGAGGCAAAGTTTATGATCTAATCAAATGGAAATACTCAGAAATTGAGTGTCCTATAAATATTGGAAAGAAAAGAACTGATTTCTTCAAACAGTGTCACGGGGCCCATCAAAGTTGTAATATGTCCCCAACACTTTTTAATATATATATTGGCTAATTGGCAAAACTACTTGAAAACTCCCCAGCCCCAGGACTTGACTTGGAGGGGAAAGAAGTGTCTGTTTTATGCAGATGACCTCCTACTGTTATCACAAACAGAACAAGGAATGCAAGAATATCTGGACATACTCCATGATTATTGTGTAAATTGGGCAATCAGAGTAAACCTAGATAAAACTAAAATTATAATATTTCATAGAGGTGGGTGCAATTCGGAACAGCAATGTTAGTTTCGGTTAGTGGTGCGCACCATGGAGCCCGCTACAAACTCCCTCACCAATGAGTGTGAGTGCCGCTCTGCTCTACTGTGTTTGTGTAGTGGTCGCCTCACTGTACTGAAGTTCCAGACTGAATAAGTTCAGATAGATTAAAGTTCTCCGTCGCTATGACGGATTTCCGTCATTTAAACTTCACAGAGGCGACTTATGAGATCAAGGTAGATCGGAGGAGAACAACTGTTGGCTGATCTTTATTAACTCGCCATCAGACTGACAAGGCTGCAAAAGTTGCTGTTTGTATGATGTATTTTTCTGTTAAATGATAAGAGGCTCACTTTAACAATATTATTAATAATAATAATAATAGTAATTAATGATAATGATGATGAGAAGAAGTAGAAAAATAGCGTACTGAAAAGTTCTGTCGGTGGTTGATTATTTGAAAGAGTAAAACTTCAGAGAAGCTTGGGAAAAAAAGGCCCAGTTTGATTTCATAGATTGAAAATTACACTGAAAAGACAAAAAAACATTTTAAGTGTGAATAGAACAGCTGTTCAGATCATCCTCCTGTAAAACACTGTTGGTCAAATATTTAAACTTGATGTCTGCATTAGAGAACATGGTGTGTGGTGAGGCTGTAAATCTTATCTTATTTTTTTAGCATGTGTCAAGTTATGTGCCCTGTAACATGTTTCACATATTACAAATTGGGAATATGACTTGGCTACAGCTCGAAAAAAAAATTTCAGTCAAAAGATTTTTTTTTGCTTTAATCCATGAGTTCAATTGAATTATGCACTTTTGTTCAGAAGAATGCAATTTGTTCCCTTGGAATATGGCAGCTTTTTTGTTAAGTTATCCTATCCATATTCCAGACTGAATAAGTTTCCATTTTCCATTAAATAAATTTGATGGAAGTACATATCTTGTTTACTTGAATTAATGAACTCATTAAATCCAGGGCATGACTGTTTTCAGTGTTTTCCATCAATAGAGGGGGCTCTCTTGCAAGTGGAGCTTTCCCTGGTCAAAGTTAAGTAGGTCAAAGTTAGGGGTGGGAATCTCTCGGCACCTCATGATTTGATTCGATTCCGATTCCGATTCAGAGGTCAACAATTTGATTCTAAACCGATTCTCGATGCAGCTATTTTTTTTATGTACCTTTCCATGCATGATTTAAAAATTGATAATAATTCAATCAGAGTTTGCTAATCACTTCCTACTTTTTTCTCACTGTGTGACTACTTGACACTTTCAAATGATCCTTACTAATTTTACTTCCAATATATCTAATTCATAAAACAAATTAAAGAAATGTGGCAAGTCAACTGGTAGGTTACATTTGCTAGCAAACATGCTGTTTTGCAAAGACCCAAAAGGAAAAGAAAAGTATTCCTGTAGCAGCACACATGTAGTGCATTAATACAGCTGCAGCTGGTCTACGGTCGATACAGGTGTTTGTATCACAGGTTGATCTGGACGTCTCACACTTTGCTGATTGTTGATTGCTCATTTCAACTAGTGGTAACAGAGCACCATCGTGCTGACATCATTTTTTTCTACGCAGCTGAAGTGCTCAAAGTGGTTGCAGAGCCAGAGCCTCTCAATTCACGGCATACACGGCTAATGCATTCGAACTCGGAATGCTAATGGATGTTAACGATACGTAAAACCTGACCTACAAAATGCAAAAATCTTAAATTATTGTAAAAAAAAAACACCCCACAATCAGGGCTGTAAACTAACTTTTTGGCTCACCTGCCAAGGGGACCGGTAGATGAAAGAATCTACCGGCCAAGCAATTTTTTTACCAGCCAAATAATAAATTGCCTCTTTTTGTTGCATATACATCTGTTTCAGCACTTTTCATGGAGATAACAGTATAATATTCCAATACATGCTTAGAAAAGAGGCCAAAGTATTATTTAGAAATACATTTTAATATTATTAATTACATTTCATAACATTGCAAATTGAAAACTTGAACAGTGCAAAACTTTGACAAAGGAAACACTCATTATTTAACTATCAGGCTCTGTAATAGACTTGTCAGTGGCGACTGTACCATAATAACATTTACACTGGATTTGATAGACCCATGGTTTTACACATTTTGTGACGTGACAACTGTTCTCACACTAAGCCACTTGATTACCATACTGAAACCTAATTGAAGGAAGTTGTTTAGAAATTATGAGCAACTTAGTACAACTTCCCTCAGCTCATGAGTTAGAGGTGTCGTCATTGCTGCGCTCGAATCACAGTCACTGCGCCAAACTTTTAAAGAGTGGTGACGCACACGCTATGTTGCTTCTGAGGGGAACTATTTTCTACAGCGGTGACGTCGGGGGAGCTACTTCAGTACGACACACAACAAATAGCCGGTTTAGCACTAACGTTTGCTACCGTCATAATTTATCACTTTACAGCTACTACAATGTTTTGCTATATCATGCATAATTTATTGCAAGAGCAAGACCATTGGGACAAACATTTACCCGCCCCCTGGCATTTATCCCTCCAAAATTAAGTCGCCAGGGGAATATTTTAGTCGCATTTGGCGAGTGGCGACTGCTAGTTTACAGCCCTGCCCACAATAATAAAATAATGTATCACCTAGTGTAGACACCCTCAGGGATAGTTGCCAAAGAAATAATCTTGAAATAAATATTAGGAATGTATATATATTTTTATAGATATTTGGTTGCGCCAACTGACATTTTTTTTGTTGTGAAGTTAAAAATACTGTTAAAAAATTAGTTAAAACAGTTAGAAAAGTTATTCGATAAATGAGACTTGTTCAAACACATTGTTCTGGACTCAAAAATATGCATTTCATCTATATTGAAAATACTTTTTGAAAATACCTTTTTGGGAGCTTTATTTGTCAGTGACAGAGTTACAGGTGTCACAAGTTAACCTGGATGCTGGGCACTCAACGCCACAGCTAACAGCCAACAGCTAACAGCGGTCTCGACATCGCTCTCTAGTTAATTTATAGGCTTTTTATTTACAAATGTAGCCACAGATGAAGACAAAATCTATCTTGTATAGAAAAAAGCATTAAAAATCGCAATAATCGAAGAATCATGGCACCATTAATCGAATCAAATCGACAATCGTTATAATGGAAGAATGGAAGAATCGAAGCTCCCATAATCGAAATTGAATTGAATTGTGAGGTACCCTTGTTGGAACACCCCTAATATTTCAAAAGAAAGCAAGATCACAATCTAGAAAGTATCAGTTTACTTTGGGACAGACAACACTGAGTCACACAATGGAATACACTTACCTTGGCCTAACTATCACTGCTTCGGGTCGTTTTGTTAAAGCTGTGAGTTCACTAGCAGATAAAGCCCGTAGAGCATATTACAGTATACGAAAAGTATTATTCAAATTAAACCCCCCAATTAAGATCTGGCTTAAAGTTTTCCAGAGTGTTATTAAACCAATCCTCCTATATGGAAGTGAAGTTTGGGGCCTGTTAATTAAACAATAGCACTGGGACTCAAACCCTGCTGAAAAAGTGAATCTTGAATTCTACAAAAACATACTCAAAGTCCACAGAAACTGCCCAAACCACAGCTGCAGAGCTGGGCCAGTTCCCCCTCTTAAAGTGAAACTCTCGCTAAAAAGCAACCAAGGCTTTATTTGTGATTGAATACGACGGTGAGTAGTTCAAAAACCTTCTTTTTAGTAGACTCTGTGTACACAAACAATGTTCTCAATGCTTCACTTTAAGATAAAGAAATGGCCATGGTTGGGGCCAGAGTCTACCAGTCTTTCTTGACATTTGAATGAAAGTCTGTCTGGGAATCTCAAATCACTGCAAAACAGTTTAGTTATAGTCTCCTCATAGTCAGTTGATGGTGTTTTACATGGCGGCCTTATGAATCACTCAGTGATCATAAAGACTTATGTAATCTTTAAATGTTCCACTACATCCTTTGTCTTATTACCTCTATAGCATGATTTGATTAGTAGAAACTTTAAATTGGCATTAGGTGGATTGCACTTCGTATTGTTAACAAAGGAAATATAAAAAAAGTGTAATTCTGTGGCCAGTGGCCAGTGCAGCATCCCAGTTATGAGCGCAGTTGTGAACGCAGTTCAGTCACATGGACCGCAGGCTGGATGAACAAAAGTGAGTGGGACATGCTCAGCTCTGATTGGCAGAGCTCATCATTAGTATCCCCAGATGTAAATAGGAGCAGGATACATTTAATATAGAAGTAAATTAATTGTTACACAGCAATATCAAGTATTTGTGTTGAAACAATTAAAATCCATAACTATTGAATTACACGTGTGGCCTTGTGAAAGAAAGAGAAAGCAGGAGGAGCAGCGATGGGATAGATCAGGGAGTTTAGTAGAGGAAGGGAAGGGTAGGAGAGAGAGAGGGCCTAATGTAAACATGATGATTGTGAAAGCTGGGTGAGGTATTTCCAAAGCAAATAGAAAGGAAGAGACAGGGAGGAGAAGGGTCGGCCTTAGTAAAGACAAGTCATATAGATTTAACTAGAGCAGACAATGCGTGCAAAGAAGTCAGGGGACAGAATGAGATTTAAGAACGAAGAGAAGCTAAGAAAATAAAAGAAATAGTAAAAAGAGCAAATAGAGGACAGAATGATAGAAGCCATCAGTGAGAACTATAGTACTGTATGAGATTACAGTCCTTAGAGTTTCCAGCATTTAAAACTTGGTAGAGATTAAGATGGATCAAAAGGACACTCAAACAGTTGGTCTGTCATCTTGTGTCTTCTGGTGTCATGAAATGTTTTGAAATTAGGGTAGACTGATGATCAGCCCTGTGCTGCTTTCCTCTCACACAATATCCTGCCCATGACAATATCTAATTGGTAACACATCACAGTTAATAGCCTATAAAACCACAACCCTGAATAATCTGAATTTGCAAAGTAACTAGTAACTAAATTGATCAAATAAATGTAGTGGAGAGGAATCATAAAGTAGCAGAAAAAAGCAATACTCAAATAAAATGCCTCAAAATTATTCTTAAGAACAGTTTTTGAGTAAATTGCACTCTGTTCGGAGTTTTGACACTAAGATTTTCATTTTTACTGCAAATTAATCTTGATCTCCTTGATTTCCAGTATAATATAATATATAATACTCATAGCTGAAAGGATACTTTCAACACACTGTGACACCAAGTTCATTTTCCATGGGAAGCTGATATTACATGGATGCATGGATTTTGATAAAAAAAAAAAACTTAAAAGAATTAGGTATATTTAGGTAGCTGGTATCTATGAGTACAAAAGGGGGCTGTTAGGGCCTTTGAGTGTCATTCTAGTTACAACACAGGATATACCCTTAGTATCTCACATATTGCTCTATTGGGAAGCAGTAGAGCTTGTGTGAAGAGTGTTAAAATGTTCCAGCATATTGCTGGTGCTTCCGATGCTTAAATTATCATTTCACAGACATTAGGCTACCACTACCTTTTAGGCTGGGTATTGGTAAGGACTTCATGAGAGGATACGCATCAGGATACATGGGTCAAGATACAATTACATCATGATACATTGCAATATGATGCATATTGCAATATATTGTGATATTCCACATAGTTCACTGAAAATGTAATTAAACAGAGCTGAAATACAAGTTGCTCTGTTCGATCTGGTTAGTCTTGATATGTCACATCACGTTATATTGATAATTCAGCGGACAAATGAGGTAAAAAAAAAAATCCTTTCCAATTTATTTGAATGGTTTTGGCAGATTTGCACAGTTTCACACTGTGCCAGCTAAAGTAGCTGCCATAACAATTTAAGTTCACTCTTGCACTTTAACTGGACACACTGAAATGGTGGACACACTGAAATTGAAAAAAACATGAAAATAAGGTGCATTAAGTGTTCTTTTGTGTAACCAAACTTATGTAGGTGCCATCATAAATTGCTCAAGTATTCTTACTGTCCCTGAACACACTGTCAACATCACATGAAAATAAAGTGCTTGTTTTAAATTCGTAAAACTCGCCCGCTACCTCGCTCGAGGGTTGGAGGGTGATGCGCCGCGGAAACACAGTCGGAGCTGCGGAGGCGGGTAGCTGTATGGAAGCGAATCTGTTCCATAATTCAAGTTAAAATGCATTAACAGAAATGCTTTTTCATTTTCAGAATGTAGCTGCATTTTTTGACTCATAAATAAAATTAGTAATAAATCATCCAGATTGCATTTTCATTTTCTTCTTCAAGACTGCTCATTTTGTTACACAAAGTAAAAGAAAACTGCTTTTTCGTTTTGATGCCCGCCCCCCGCAAAAAAAGGTCCAAAATTCAATTTGAATTCGCAATCCCATGCGGCGCAGGAGAGTGACGTCAGCGGCCTCTCTTCTTCAGTGTTGCCAACATGGCGACTTTTCAGACCCTCTAAGCAACATTATTTCTAAAAAGCGACTAGCACAAATTTAGCGACTTATTCAGATCATCAGGGGAAAGGCGAGAAATAAATTTTATTGTAATTCACATGCTGCTCAGAGTCATTGCAGTCCATGGCTCCTCTGCGGCAGCGCCGGGGTCTCTACTGTCCCCTCCCGCGCGGCTGCGCCAGTGTGTGGGGGCTGGCTGGGGCAGGCAGGAGCGGACACCGCGGCCGCTCGCTCAGTGGATTTGATACTGGATAGCTGCCGTTTACTCTGTTTTGATCTGTTAATGTTAGGTGTCTTTAGCCCAGGTGAGACCCAGAAGCGGACAGGAGGCTGTAGCTGGATGCAAGGAGTGTTTATTGTAACACGGACAAAGTCAGAGTAGGAGGGGGTGTGCACAGGGAAGCCGCGCCGGAGAGCTGGAAGTCGTGTCGACACACAGGGGAGTGCCGGGCGGGTGGAGCGCGCAGAGGTGCTGGGAGTTGGAGCGGGGTCGCGGCTCGGTCGCTGCACGGGAGGTCGTTGGAGGCAGAGTAAAGCAGAGTTAGGGGGGAAACACTGGTAGAAGTTAATGCACAAAAGCTTTAGTCTAGGCAAAACTATGACTTAGCCAAATACAGCGTGTAGCACACTAAATCATCTGGCAACGGGGCGGCGCGAGGCTCCAGGCTATCAAGCGGTCGGTGATTTTGTGACCCGCTGCAGGTGCGTGGGAGAGAGAGAGACATTAGCATATAGCACTTTGTAGAAGGAGCTTTATAAAGTTCACTCCATTGACTTGTATTAGTTTACGGGGCTGAGCTGCCACATCCAATATGGGGGCGACGTCGACGTACGGTCCAGCTGATACCTTCAGTTTATTACCGGCAATACTGACTGTAAAGTACCGTGTGTTTCATGGGTCTGACTGTGAGGCTGCAGTCTCACCCACAGTCACTGCCAGCAGCTCTTCAGAGTGGCTTCATTACGATCATCGTAAATGTTAGAGCATTTGCGCACTGGAAAAAAAATGTGCGGCTGATTTAACCAAGCAAACGCGAACCATGGCTGGCGGTGATTTCCCCGCTGTTTCTGAAAACATGTACCACAGTCTATGCTACCAACACAGCCTTCACACTCTCCTCTTGTCCCTTCTCTTGCTCCAGTGTCGAGTAAGCACCCCGCCGCCCCCTAACGTAGATGAGTAGCACGGTCGGTCAGACTGGGGGCTGAAGAAGATGAGAGGCCGCTGACGTCACTCTCCTGCGCCGCTTGGGATTGCGAATTCAAATTGAATTTTGGACCTTTTTTTGCGGGGGGCGGGCTTCAATTAAGTTACATAATGAGCAGTCTTGAAGAAGAAAATGAAAATGCAATTTGGATGATTTATTACTAATTTTATTTATTAGTCAAAAATTTCAGCTACATTCTGAAAATGAAAAAGCACTTCTGTTAATGCATTTTAATTTGAATTATGGAACAGATTCGCTTCCATATAGCTGATGTATGAGGCACCGTTCTTTCGGAGACTGTAAACTCCCAGCGCAGCCGGTCTCGCCCTGGCTGCTGCCCCGTGCGACCGCGGGTAGCACTCTCCTTCGGGGAGAGAGGGGGGTTCAGTGTCAATGTTTTACCCCCTCGTGTCTAGGCAGAGGGCGGAGGGACCACGGTTATGTCTATGTTGATGTCAGACAAAAATTAACCATGCAGTCCCAGTATAATGGCACTTTCTGAGCTTAACTCTGGTTGCACTATTTTATAACTAAACAGATTGTGTGCCTTTGTTTACATTTCAATTCAAACTAGAACTTCCTAGAAGAAAGATTTATAATTTAAGATGACTTTTTTGAATTAAAAAATTATCAACAGGTACTGAATTATTTGTTTATTACTACTTATTACTGAATTTATATCGAAGCATTTAAATCAATATTGAATTGAATTGATATTGAATCGAATTGCGACCTAAAGAATCGAAATCGAATCGAATCAAATTGAATTGTGTGGTTCTTAACAATGCCCAGCCCTAATCCAGAGGGAACGCAACATACATTTCTCGGTGTAGCTCAATGTTTCACTTTTGCTGCTACTTTATACTTCTTACTCACTTCATTATGGAGGCAAATATTGTACTTTTTACATCACTAAATATGTTTGGTAGCTTTAGTTACTAGTTACTGAGCCGGTTCATATTTATATAAATGGAAAATAAACCAAAACAAGACATAAACCAAAACCATATCAGTCAACCTAGCATACACACAGTAGTTTGATGTCATTGTTTTTGCACAATATGCACCTGTCAGAAAACAACACTGGCAAATGATTAAAGGAAATGATAAGATTGGAAACATATGAGTCAGAAGAATCAGATTATTTGGAACTGGTTGTCAACAGTCCTGGTAATTTTACACATTGTCTTTAACAAGAAAGCTACTTGCTAGCTTGCAAACATTGACACATGACAGAAACAAACAAGAAGTTCAGGGTTAGGGTAGCACACTTCATTCAAATCTATTGTGTCTACATCTTTTTCTGATTGCAGGCTTCCTCTACTTGTTGTAGTAAGAAATTAATGTATTCCAAGAATAACAGTGTTCAGACAAGTTCAGGGAAACAGCTTTAGCACATATTGTACTCAGGGCCACATATAACCAACACATCCTTGACAAAAAAACCCAGCTCATATGGAAACATAGGTCCTGCCTTTGTCGCAGTTCCTATGCCTATGTCGCCCCACCTCTGTCTCAGCATCCACCTGTAGGATCTAATTCTGATTCACCTTGGGTGTCTAGAACCATCACACTTGGTGCTGGGTTTAGTGTCATCTGTGGGGTAGACACTCTGTGTTCATGTAATAGTAAATCTGCTCCGTTGACTGATTAAACTTACTGTATATTATGATCACTGCCACGTAGTCCTGGCATAAAGAGCGGTTCCCACATGGCAGTACTGCCATTTTGCCAAGAACAATATCTATCAATCACGATTAATAAAATGAATCTCATAGATTTGTCAGTATAATTAAAATGGCTTTTAGTGTATGTATATTAACACAGCTCGACTGCTTTAAAGCTTGTAAAACACAAGCGGTGTTTTGGTAATTCAGTCACATCTATCAACAAATATATACACTATACCTACAGTTATCTTCTCCATTGGCCCTTTCTCTGAGATACTTTTCTTTATCACACACTCCCATTGTCCCGTTCTATAGTTTTTTTTCTTTAATCAGCCAAAGTGTCGGCATCTCATCTAATTATCTATCGGAACACAACCAGTCAATCTGTCCATCCGTCTGTCCATGTTGGCTGTCATTTCCACCTCTGAGCACCTCGCCAGCTTAGTTGGTTGAATCATGGTGATGGAGCGTTAAGGGACTCCTGGTTGGTGGAGGGATGCCAAGTGGAACAGATGGGTGGAGATAGAGTGCTGCCAGAAGAGACTAATTATCAAGATTTCATTGGCAAAACAAACATATTGCAATCAAATCACATACTGCAATCATTGCTGCATTCTTGTATGTGTGTGTGTGTGTGTG
>NC_044207.1:1091357-1103857 GCF_900880675.1 Sparus aurata | reverse complement strand
ATCCACTCTTAAAGCAGAAACTCCGCCCTCAGCTCTGCGCGGTGATAGGCTCATCCAGACCACTCTGATCAGGAGCAGAGCAGGAACACCTGGACAGGTAACAGTACTGGAGAGGAAGAAAGAAACACAGGAGCGGAGCGGAGGGAAGAGAGAAGAAGCTGCGGCCTGGGGCCGTAACAACAGTATTGTTTAAAAGTACTGAAAATAGTATAAATGCTTATGATTTCACACTCATATTGTTAACACAGGTGCCTGTCACCTAAAAAACGGGAGGTACACACTGTATGATGCATTCAATCTAACAAATTCCGCTATAGTTTCCTTGTGGGGGTACATTAACTACAATGAACCTCACAGTTAGCAAATCTACACAAGATGCATAATGTTGTTCAGAGCTCCATGTGTGTCGTGCAAACCCCAAGCTTGGTCAGGAAGTCATTGGTGCCTGTAAAAGAAAAAACAAAAAAAAGCTAAAGCAAATGATGGTAATAGAACTGGCAAAAATAATTACATAAACATCAATAACCGAAATGTATTCTTACAACATACTATAGTATGTAGTGAGCAAAAACTCACATGTTCTTGAAGAACCGTGACTTTTGTCTGGCCACTGCCTCCCTCTTGTCAGGTCTGGTGTACTGGGAGCAAAGTTTCTCTGGCACAAGGACTGTGTCCAGAAAGTCCTGGTATGCACCCGGGTCTTTCACCACATTGTTGAAGAGAAGCTCCATCAGTGTCTCAACGTAGCCTAAAGTGTAAGGATAGAATAGGGTAGTAACACATTTCCCCAAAATCAATCATGATGCCACTATTAGTCTAATAACAAATTACCTGAGCTAGGATGACCCCATATGGGTCGCACAGTGAAGTCCCCATGTTTGTATTTCGGGAAGACAATGGAATACCGTAGTTCTCCAGCTCTGGTGGATGCATGAACTCTCTGTGCATTTTCATTATAGTGCATCGCTGTCAGCTGGAGTCTAGTAAGAAACACATATTTACATGGTCAGCAAAAACCTAATAAGATATGGTTAATTGATTTAAAAAAACAAACAAGAAAATGGTTATTTCATGTTAGAGATTGTTTTCTTTACTGTATACCTGCACAGCATCCCTGTGAAGGAGAACACCGCATTTTTGGGAGCAAACGTCAGGATCAGACTGCGGAAGGATTCGATTGCTGATGTGTGGTGTTGTGGGCTGATCTTCTCCTTATCCTTCAACAGTCTGGAGGCCAACAGAACTGCTGTCAGTTGCTCACATGCTGCTGTACCTACACACAGGAATAATGTTATTTAATTAAACCAATTTGGGGACAATGAGTAATTGTAAAAATGATTGATAAACATGAGTCAGCAATCTCATAACACTGGGCTTTATCTTAAATCTGATGTGAATCAGGGCATAGTGTTGCATCACTATACCCTGCTAGATTCAAAACTGTGTAGTTGACATTTTCACAACCATCACCCATTTATGGGTGACTGAATAGCATTATTGTAATGTATATTGGTTAGTGTTGCCAATTACCACACTTACTTGGCTTGAGCCAGTGCCTTGCCTGCTCCTCAACAAGAGGCTGGTGGAGACAACTGGGGAAGAGTGGACTCTCGTGTGTGTGCACATTTTGCAGATGGTTGGCAATTGAGGCCCATTTGGCCACAACCTCCTGCCCTGATACAGAGGTGGACGCTGACCAGTAGAGGTGGTTGACAACTAGGGCTGAACGATATGGACAAAATTTCATATCTCGATATTCGTGCCAGATATCTCGATATCGATACGACTACGGGATCAGTGAAAACCAAGCATTTTTCAGAAAAATAAAGAGATTATTTTAAGCCATTAACAAATGGTTGATAGAGAAATCTTTACCAAATAATCACAAACTCACTACAGAGACAAAATATATTTGAAGTAACAACAGTAAAGGGAGGGAGAAGATCAAACGAACGATTACATCCTAATCTGGAAAGAGAGAGTGAGAGTGAAGATCGGGACTCAGCAGCTTCAGGTTATCGCTGGTAAAGTACCAGTGGAATTTAGAAAGACTTAAGAAGTCAGAGAATTAACGGATCAAAACAGAGTAGACGGCAGCTATACGGTATCAAATCCACAGAGCGAGTGGCCGCAGCGTCCGCTCCTGCTGCCCCAGCCAGCCCCCCCCACATACACACCTGCAGCCGTGTGAGAGGACAGAGAGCCGGCGCTGCTGCAGGGGAGCCGCAGACTGCGATGACTCTGAGCAGCAGGAGAATTGCAATATAATATATTTCTCGCCTTTCCCCGATGATCTGAATAAGTCGGTAAGTTAGTTGCTAGTCGCTTTTCAGAAATAAAGTCGCTAAGAGGGTCTGAAAAGTCGCTAAACTAGCTAGAAAGTTGCCAAGTTGTGTGTGCATCTCAGTCTCTGTCTCCCTCACTCTCGCCCTCGTATGTTTGTCATTGGTTGGCTTCAGCTGTCGATCCACAGCAAGCATGAAATATGGTTTGTGGTTGGCTGGCCTTAGCGGTGCATTCAAGGGCAATCGTAAAAAGAATGTTTGTTGTGACTGCCAGAGCTGTACGTGCAGGGCGAGCGGGGTAATCTATATCGTTTATATCGTTGCTTTTTCGATATGAATATCTTGAATGTTCATATCTAGATATAGATACGATAACGATATATCGTTCAGCCCTATTGACAACACTCTTCCTCCATGGGCCCACCTCTTGTGTTCTTCTCATCTTGGCCATGGCATCAATTTTTTTCCCAATCCCTGAGCAAAAGACATACAGATTTCCCTTTGGATAAATAGAGTGATCTTGAATCTTGCAAACTGTTTTAAAAAAAAAAGGAAAAAAAATTACATCATTTTTTTTATTGTTTTTTTTTTTTTCAATTCAAACACTTATCCTTTTCCATATGCCAAGGGTCAAAGTAGTGGCTGATCCCAGGTCTTTGCTCCCGCAAGAACTTTTGTACCCCTGTATGTCGGTCGGTAACAATGGCTTTGACCACTACTCCTTTGCCCTCCAAGAATGACAGACTTTGCTCAAAGCCCTCCTTCTCCATCCGAACACTGTTTCCCACTTTGTTGCTCTGTTGATACAACACACAAAATAGACACATGCTCTGAAGAGATAGACTAATATGAATATGAATGAACAGTTTTTTAGTCTATCAGTGTTTTACCTGGACTAGCTAAATATCAATGACCTTGTTTAATGTGAGGTCCATCATTGTGTAGCTCCCGTACTTTGCAGAATGTCCTAACATATTTGAAAAAAACAATATATATTTTTCAGTATGTCTTGATTGACAATGTTGTCATAGTTACACAGTTAAGTACTCAAGTAAATTTTCACCTGGCGAGTCAGCGCGCATGTCACCACCCAGTGTCACATCCCCACCAGCTAGGGAGTCTCTGATTAGATGTTCCTGGTTCTGTTTCCACTGCCAGTAGATGGTAGGGAAAAGGAGTTTTGACTGATGTTTGTGGAAAGTTGTTTCTGAGATGCCCTGGATCTTGAAAGCATCCATGAACTACAAGAAAAAACCAACATGATGTGATGAAATACTTGTAATCAAGTAATGTAAAAGTACCTGTCATTACAAATTTGTTCCTGTCTCACCTTTGAAATTTGAACAAATGATGAACCTGTGAACAAGACTGCTGCACACAGCTCAAGATTCCCAGCTGGTATATTGTTCACCATTGGCTGGCTGGACCACTGGTGAACATAGTCACAATGTGAACAGCTCTGCTTTACTTGCAGAAGTGTCCCAATGACATTCTTTGTGATCTCACAGCTCCGGGTGCACACTGGACATCTTTTGAACAGCTCCATCAATTTGTCTTCATGGACAATGTACTTGATCACTGCATGTGGTGCCATGTCATCAGAATTACTAAGTAGAAGAGAAAAAATATGAGTAGTAAAAGCCTGTATTATTATTAGAGTAAATATTCATACAACTTTAACAAAACGCTGGTTAATTACACCAACATGTGATGCAAAAGTAGAAGTTATGTTGAGGAATAGCATGTACAGACATTTTAAATTTTGCCTTATTGTATCTCAGGCATTATTCAAAGGTAGGTATGAATGGATAATATGTAGTATTATGTTGACAAAAGCAACTTCAGCATAGAAGTTTAATACTCATTAGCATAACTGCTGACGTAGTTGAACGCAGTGCAATTCAATAACATGAAAATAAAAATATATTTGATGCAAACACGAGGAAACTGCTGCTCAGTTGAAACATGCTCAGTTGTCTTGGCAATATACAAGACAGCATGTCTATACGGCATAATTCTATATAATAGAAACAGCAGTGGTCTTGTGAACTAAATCCTTTACCTTGTACGGTTCATGGTGCTGTTGGTGACATCAAGCTGGTAGCTGGAGTCATCAGTTGACACCTCATACCTTGTCCTTTTGTGTGGCGTGGAGCTTGCCACTGGAACCTCTGGAATGGCTACAGCCTCAGGATCAGCCACCAACATGCCAGTGTCACAAGACACACTCCTGTTAGGCGGTCGGGCCTGAGTAGCTGTGCACAAAGAAATGATTCCGCAGTAAGGTTTATATCCACTGAGCACAAAGCTAAAGCAAAATGTAAAAGCAAAAGCTGACGTAATACTAAGGCAGGATTCGTTTATGATGAAAATAATTATTCGTTGCAGCCCAGACAAATCAAGCCTGACACACAGCCGTATTTAGACAGAGAGAGTCCTTATTTGTTTACAGCTACTGCAACTGTTATTTGTTCGAATAAAAGACAGGGTTTTAAAATCACTTTTATAAGAAATTAATTTACTCTGAGGCACTCTCCATCTGTCTATCATACTCCTCTGCCGTTCAAACAAACAGAAGCACATGGCTAATTATTACGCAGAATGCCGTGGTCAGAGCCAATCTGACAGATCTCACAAAAAAAAAAAAAAAATCACAAGGAAGCGGCATCAAGCGCCATAGACTTAACATGAATCCTGTCCCACAGCCACCCAAGAGCATTAGCGTTATACAAAGTGCGGTCTTTATTATGACTCACCCTTGCTTCTCCTCGGAGGCTTTATGTTAGCCTGTCCAGCAGCATGTTTTGTGCTGACTGATTCCGTTTGGCACCCGATCTCCCTGGTCTCTTTTGGCTGAAATATAACAAAATTGTGCTTCACAAATCTAGTTTTGGCTAATGTTACAACGTTTTTTGCCATATTCACTCAAACCAAATTTTTAGGTTATGGCCAAGCACTATACAGCACTCAAACTGACCGAATGTATTTAGACTTAGCAGTTACAAGACACGTTAGCTACGTCATGTCACTAGCATTACGGTGGCTATATTTATTTTGTACTCACCTCAATATGTCGGACAGTTGCTGGCAGCAGCATCAGCTGCTGTGATGTCGGTCCGGCTGTCGGCACCGGGACAGCAGCGTTCGGCACCGCATTGCTTTTCAGCATGAGCACGGTACTGGAACCCATGTTCACCACCATCAGATTGGAGAAGCACTCCGGGGAAAAATTACCATTGCAAACTCCGGCTCTAGGCGGGAGATCACGGTCCGGTAGGCGCAATGCGCGCAGCCACTGCTGCCTAATTTCTGGGTCGGCGGGAAACCGATGCAGCCCTGAGACGTTCTTGCAACCGGGAAAACTACACTGCCGACCCATGGTGGCCACTGGCTCACAAATACTACGACAAGCTAAAGCTAACCTACACCCTAACGAACTAACAAACTAACTAACGAGTAACTACTAGTATAAAAAAAACTAAACAAGCTAACTAATCTAAAATTGCTAAATAAGTACTAAATACTATAAACCAACACACGTAATAACTAAAATCTCCCAAAAACAATCTAAGCTATGCTAACTACCTACTCAATAATCACTATGCCTCTCCTATTCGCAATTCTCTCAATCCAACCTACTCGCCACAGATTCCAGATCGGCAGGTGCTAGTTTTTATAGGAGGGGGCGGAGCTAACCGTGGTGGACCGTGAGGAAAGCTGCCTCCAAAACGTCATCTGCCTCCATCTCAGCCACGCCCGCCGATAGGGGGGGACAAACGGGTCTGCTGTCCCGGGCCCAGGGTATGGGGGGGCCCAGAACTGGGCCCTCAATAAATTATGGAATAATTAAAAGAATAAATAGATAAATAATAATGATAATTAAATAGGCCTATTTGTGGAAAATATGTAATATTTGAGTAACATAAAAGCTTATTTGTTTTCTTCCTAATCGTCCTTGAAATAGTGGTCAAGAACCCCCCCCCCCCCCCCCAACACAAAAATGGTTTGGCCACTGATCAACGGGGTGGTGCAACATAACCTAACAGGCCAGCTCTAATGTTAACGTCCAATAGCTTGTATAAAAGCCCGACACAACACGTTATCTTTGACAGAAACAGTTGAGTTTGGTAGCTCCGTCAGAGAGGATGAGACAGAGAGGAGAGAGCTCCAGCTGCAGTCAGGTGACAGAGAGAGTGATGCGGGAGGGAAGGAGTCAGGCTGCCGGTGAGAGAGACAGAGTTTCCACGGAGTCTTAAAAAGTCTTACATTTGACAATCTCAATTTTAGGCCTTAAAAAGTCTTAAATACGTCCATATTTCGCATATAGGTCTTAAATTACATTTAATTTGGTCTTAAATATGTACGTTCATTTGCCGCTTCCGTCATCGTCTTTTTATGTTTGGAGGAAACCGAGATTCACAGTCAGCTCTGTGTGTTCTTCCATCTTAAGTATCCTAAGTGGCATTTTGCCAACAGCGCGATCGGAATTTATCGGCGTACACTTCGCCATTTCCGGAAAGATTTAGACAGCATAATCTGCCAGACGACCCTCAGATTGGGCACACTCGGTGTGAAAGCGCAGGTGTCACACAAAATCAGAAAAACACCAGTTAGCTTCTAAAAGTCTCCAGTGAAGTCACGTAATCACACACTTCTGTACGCCTTTGTCACCAGTTCCCGGTCCAAGTTCATCCAGTTCTGCTCGACCTAATTTTGAACACTGTGTGCGCGTGTGTGTGTGTGTGCGCGCGCGTGAGGGTTATTATAGTTATTTAAAATTAAATTCCTAGATAAAAACTAAACTAAAACTATTTAAATCACTTGTAAACTAATTAAAACTAAACTGAAAAACTAAATTAAAATAAAAACAAATGAAAATGTTCAAACTATAATAACCCTGACACACACACACACACACAAACACTCACTCCATTCTTCATTGTTTGAGCTGCTCTGTGAATGGCAATAAAAGTAATTCTGGGACAGCATTTTTCTGTACTTTTTCATACTTCGTGTAGGTTTTAAATTTAGTTCAAAATGGATCAGAGACTGATCACACATTTAATTTCAGCCAGAGCAGAGGATAGGAAGAGCAAGGGAAAAGGAGAGATTTGGGCGCGGGGGCCCATTTGATATTATCTTGTCCTGGGCCCAGGCAAGACTGTCAGCTGGCCTGATCTCAGCCAATAGGAAAATTCAATTGTAATAACCGGATTTCAACCCATAGAGGGCAGTCACACTTACATTTTTACTACAAAATACGCCAAATTGAAATACTTCGACTAAAAATGTCAAGAGTTGGACCAGAATCACTCAGCAACACTACTTCATACCCAAATACATTGGTTTTCAGCAGAAAAAAGTGGTTTGGGGGTTTAGTTGCTCTTTAAAGAAACACTGAAACCATGCTTGCCATGATAATTATCCAACTTCAAACATTCTAAGGTAGGAAACTTACTTGAAAATCTTGTGTCAGTGAGATACAGTTGAGTCTGTATCAGAGTGACAAAAGATGTTCTCTCACTGAGAACAGTTTGAAAATTGCCACAAGTGAGTTTTGACCAGAAACAAATTAAAACGCATCTGAAATCATGTTTGCCATTATTATCCAAATTCATAGATTCTAAGGTTGTAAACCTACTTGATAAATCTTTTTTTCAATGAAATACAGGTCAGATTGCCAAAAGACACTTCTCTCACAGGTTGAAAATCAGCACAAGTGATAAGCCTACAACTGAACCAACATCCACCATGTTATTTATCCAAATTCATACATTCTGAGGTGGTCACCCGTCCCACTTTTCCCAGAATTGTTCTCTTTTTCCATCAGCTGTCCCGGTAAAATATAAATCTCTCCCGGAACACAATTTGTCCCGTTTTTGGGGGAAAATGTAAAACCTTAATTTGGTTTCCTTCGTTCGGTATTCTAGAAAGGTTCCTATCAAAAATGTCTGTTTTCTTCCCTTTTATAGTGCCATGGTATAGTTCATCCAATCACATGATGAAGGTGCATCATGCATCCAATGCGCAAAGAAGTTTTAGCGTCTCCATTTTAAGTGTGAGAGAAATGACAGGCGAGGAAGGAGATAGAGCAAATACATGCAAGCCACTAGCACGAAAAATAAAACCGATGTACTAGTTACAATCCTGACGGGGTGAAACTTTCGGAGTTTGAACGGGTATGGCCGATTCAGGGGGAGAAATTTTCCGCCACATGTATTTTGTGTCCTGCGCAAATCTCTAAAATCACAATGAAAATCCGTGCAAAAACAAAATGGCATCAAGGTGTCGTATCAAACAAGTAAAAACATGCAGCCATCGCCACTTTTATGCAGTCAGCATTGTGCGTGTGTGCGCGCGAGCATTTACCTCTGTCAGGCAGGTGCTAGAAGGAGGACTCAGAAGCAGAGGGGCGAACGGTTCAGACAAGCTTTATTTCAGGACCACTGTCTCCTCGTCAAAAGGAGCGATAAATCAAACAGGCTATAAAACACTCTGAATCTATGGCAGTCAAACAACAAAAGAAAAGAACGAAGAAAAATCACTCTCACGAGGAAAACTAGGACTACTGTCTACACTGATCTAAATAGCAAAAAACTTCTTATGAAACCTTAAACAACAAAAATTCACTCACCGAGAGGAAAAACAAAAGGCTATCAAAACTAACTAAACTGCACTAGGCTGAAAAGGATACAAAGAAAAGGCAATCCAACGGAGGCGAGCAAGGCTACAAACAGAAATCTAGCTCAAAAGGGCTGACCAAAAAATTACAAACAAAAGATCACTCTTTCTCAGAGGCAAATAGAAAATCGAGAACAAACTTGAAACTTAGCGTGGCGCTGGCAAGACTTGGAAGGAAGGCTGGAGGTACACGGACAGTGACGAACGAAATACTCTGGCGACGAGGACAGGGGAAGACAAAGACTATATACACATGAGGTGGGATGACACAGGTGGAAACAATCAGGGATCAGGGGAGACGCCAGACCGGTGACACAGGAGGAAGGGCAAGTGACCTGAAACGAGAGGAGAGTTACTTTTCAAAATAAAACCAAAAATTCACAGGACAAAAACCCAAGACAAGACATCCCTCACCGCGGTGTGACAACCTCATCCCAAGAGTTCATGAGTTCAAAGTAATTCGGATCAGATTGCAAAACATAAATATTTCCAGTTGTGTTAACACAACAAATTGGTTGTTATTCTCTTTATGAGTAAATATAAATATATTAACACATGATTAAATTACTGTGTGTCTGTCCTCATGTTGAGTGGTCAGTCTGAACTGGTAAATTCACATAAGTGATTTTTGACCAAAACCAAATTAAAACACATCTAGAACCATGTTTTCCATAATACTTATCCAAATTCATACATTTTAAGAAGGGAACTAACTTGTGTGAGAGAAATGTTTGATATTTTGTGCTTTCATATGAAATGTAAAGAAAGATAGATAGATGGATGGATGGATGGATAAAAATAAAGGATCTTAGTTAAGGAGTTCAAACCAAAGAGGGTTGGTGAAGCTCTTCTGTGTATAAGTGTTCTGAAATTAAATTGTGTGGGAAACTGTCTAAACCTTAGCTGTGCAAAGATTATGTGTGACAAGTATGGAGACTTGACATGTGCACATTTAACATTCTTTGAGAAATTTGGGTTTCCAGAAAATGGTAACTTTAGTCTAAAGCCAGTAGAAAAATTGATAACACAATTAGTAACTGCTGAACTAAAAAAGAATACAAATTATGTTGGTTGGAAAGCTTTTGTTGAATGGAAAACAAACGAAAAGAAACGCCTCCTAACACAGCACAACTTGATGAAATACACAGGGACAATGTATTTGTATCGATCATGGACAGCAACTGACTTGAGAGATGTCATGGAGGGAATTCCAAATCCCCCAGAAGTTCCCACCACTCTTTTTGGAGCTCATATGTTGGAATTGGTCCAGCAACATCGTCCTACTACAGCAGAAATAAAGACTTATGGTCACAAAGACTGTGTACAAAGACCTACAGAGAGTGTTACAGATGGTCATCTGAGACTGTAAAAAATCTTCAGAATTCACAGTGATTTAACACCACCAGTTGATCCAACTGATGACAGCCCCTATGAACAACACTTTTTAGTAGAGAGCTTGCATTCAGACAAGAAACGTCAAGAAACTTGTTACGAAACACTGTATTACACTTGATATGGGATGTCTCGCTGATGTGCTGGCACATGCTTGAAATGCAGAGAAAGTTGTAGCAAGAAATGAGAGGGGGCCGGGGAAGGAGGGACTGCTGCTGACTAGAGGGAGAGACAGAACTGGGCGTGGAGAACGGTGAGCAGAAACACACAAACGCACACACACAAAAGGATGAGATACATACACATTGAGTAATTTCTAATGATTTAGAAACAATTTGAGAATCATCATAGTATACATGTGTATTTCCCCCATTGCAATAACCTATGATTAGAATGTTGGTTGGAGGAAAAGAGTTTTTAGTGGATTTGGGGGCAACAAATTCAGTGTTGGTCCCGCCTGGTGCACGCCATCATTTTGGGCACAGATTGGCCTGGGGCGATGTGTGGGGGTGACACTATTGCATGTCACGCCACGCCACCACACTCTGGAATGTCACGTCACACAACCATACTCTGCCATGTCATGTCACACCACCACGCTCTGGGTCACACCACCACACTGTGGCATGTCACGTCACACCACCACACCCTGGAATGTCACGTCACACCACCCCACTCTGGCATGTCACGCCACACCCTGACATGTCCCGTCACACCACCTCACTCTGACATGTCACATCACACCAGCACACTCTGGCATGTCACGTTACACCAGCACACTCTGGCATATCACGTCACACCACCAGACTCTGGGTCACACCACCACAATCGGGCATGTCATGTCACACCACCACACCACACTGGCATGTCACGTCACACAACCACACTCTGGCTTGTCACAAGTGTGATGTGACATGCCCCACTCTGGCTTGTCACAGTGTGATGTGACATGCCCCACTCTGGCTTGTCACGGTGTGATGTGACATGCCACAATCTGGAATGTCGCGTCACACCACCACACTCTGGCATGCCACGTCACACAACCATACTCTGCCATGTCATGTCACACCACCACGCTCTGGGTCACACCACCACACTGTGGCATGTCACGTCACACCACCACACCCTGGAATGTCACGTCACACCACCCCACTCTGGCATGTCACGCCACACCCTGACATGTCCCGTCACACCACCTCACTCTGACATGTCACATCACACCAGCACACTCTGGCATGTCACGTTACACCAGCACACTC
Organism: Sparus aurata; assembly: GCF_900880675.1. Classification (NCBI taxonomy): domain Eukaryota; kingdom Metazoa; phylum Chordata; class Actinopteri; order Spariformes; family Sparidae; genus Sparus; species Sparus aurata. Next base: position 1,092,240 of record NC_044207.1, on the reverse strand, counting down.
TGGCATATCACGTCACACCACCAGACTCTGGGTCACACCACCACACTCGGGCATGTCATGTCACACCACCACACCACACTGGCATGTCACGTCACACAACCACACTCTGGCTTGTCACAAGTGTGATGTGACATGCCCCACTCTGGCTTGTCACAGTGTGATGTGACATGCCCCACTCTGGCTTGTCACGGTGTGATGTGACATGCCACAATCTGGAATGTCGCGTCACACCACCACACTCTGGGTCACACCACCTCACTCTGACATGTCACAGCACACTCTGGCATATCATGTCACTCTGGTATGTCACACAAGCATACTCTGGCATGTCGGGTCACACCACCACAATCTGGCATGTCACGTCACACAACCATACTCTGGCATGTCGCATCATAATACCAAACACTGGCATGTCATCTCACACCACCACTCACTGGGTCACACCACCACACTCCAGCATGTCACATTACACCACCACACTGTGGCATGTCACGTCACACCACCACACTGTGGCATGTCACGTCACACCACCACACCACACTCTGTCATGTCACATTACACCAGCCCACTCTGGCATGTCTCATCACACAACCACACTCTGGCATGCCATGTCACACCACCACAATCTGGGTCACACCACCTCACTCTGACATGTCACATCACACCAGCACACTCTGGCATATCATGTCACTCTGGCATGTCACACAAGCACACTCTGGCATGTCACGTCACATCAGCACACTCTGGCATGTCACGTCACACCACCACACTCTGGGTCATACCAACAGACTCTGCTATGTCATATCATACCACCACATTCTGGTATGTCACATCTATATATATATATATAGATATATATATATATATATATATATATATATAG
>NC_044207.1:978615-1091157 GCF_900880675.1 Sparus aurata | reverse complement strand
TGGCCAAACTACCACAGTTCAGCTATTAAACACCAAGTCCTTACCAAGGTACAGAACAATTACCAATTAATCTCAATGTCCCAATTCAAAATGTTGCACCATAACTGCATATGAAAAACAATACAAAGGGATCTACCATGTTAAATCAAGTTTATTTAACATTTAATTTATTTTCATTAATTGTACAAGTGCAGTGCCCGTAAGAAGAGTGTATTCCTATTAAAAAGTGGGAGGTTAAGAGGCTTTTTCATGGATGGCCAAATGAGGCTGTGTTTGAAGGTGGGGCGTCAGGGATATTTAGGTTTGTTGTGAAATCCGATATTCCAGGGTATAATTGGCTGTTTTTGACTATTTTTGATTTTGCCATTATATTTCACCTTAAAAACTATTTACTTGGTGTCATTATTTTCAGCACAACCTCACATGTGTGACTGTACAGTTATTTTTTATTTTGACAAACTGTATTAACACAATGGACCTAAAATCACAAAAAAAACCCATAAAATCCGAGTAGAAAAAGTTAGATTTTTTTACTGTGAAAACCACAAATATGTTTAACAAACCTTTTTTTTTTTTTTTTTACTTATAATGCAAATATAAAGTGATGTTTGCTAAATTTGTGCATACATTTAAAAAATTTACAAAGTTATATGTAACAATTTACATTTAAATGCAAGCAATGCTCAGGTCTGCCTGTGCTCCTGCCTGCTCCACATTCAGCTTCTCCTCATTATTCTGACTCATTAAACAAAAAACCAACTCCACTACACACTAAACACACTACACCAAACACTACATAACACACTAACTACACACTCCGAACACGCTACATGTCACAAATCTCTCAACTCTCAATATCGCTGTCTGTACACCGACCGTCGTTGCATCTCAATCATCCACCTAGGTCCCTCCCACAACTTCCTGTTCCTCAACAACCAAACTTGCTGCTTGGACACTTTCGTGACAAAAGCCCGTTTTTACCATTTCTTCCTGCACCAGACACAAAGCAAACGTGACGGCAATGTTCGAGAAAAAGCGTGGCGGATATTATTTACCCTAAGTCCGGTTTTGGACGTGCCGATGCGTCCGGTCCGTCGCCTCGGGATGTGGGCCGTGTAGCTAGCTGCTAGCTAGCGGCTAGCGATACCCGAGCATCAACAGATTCCGATTCCACTTTGTTGTCCGCGCGTCTCCGGAACTCCTCAGACCCGAACAGACTCGGTCCGGACTCGTTTAATCTCATTAATCCACAACAGTCAGTTTAGATGCAAAGAACAGAACAGAACGGGACCGAACCGCCGGCAAAATCCCGGTCCAGCTCGCGCCGCTGCAGGTATCAATCCGCTTGTCTCTTCAGGTATGACGTGGGCTTGAGCTCTGCAGTGATTGGCTCTGGTGCGCACGTGGCCACGGTGTGCAGTGATTGGCTCTGGTGCGCACGTGACCGTGGTGGCTCCGGTGGACAATGCTCGGCAGAATTTGTAAAGCATTTATGAAATAATTTAGTCACGGTATCATTGCAGTCCAAGCACACCACTGAACCACGCAGCAGCCATGTTGAAAGTCTCGGGTCAGTGTGATCCTGATCTGCAGAGATATTTGACTAACAGAAACACACACACACACACACACACACACAGAGACAGAGATTCCGTGCTTTTATAGAGAGATATATTAGGAATTGAGGAAAACATCAACACTTATAGAGAAAATTTATAACATTGAATGAAAAAATGCCATACTGCTGTTATATGACTTTTCCTAAAAGTGTCTGTATTTTAACTTGGAAAAGTTTTTATAGCCTATAAATTACACAAAATATGATATGTTGACCTGTTTCGGCCATAAGCAGTCAAACTGACCACACATCACTTTGCGGGGTTTCATTGTTCCATTTTTCACGCAGTTTGCTGCTTTCTCTTGTCTCTAACTGTGTTAGCGGTCTCCAGCTGTGCCTCTTTGTGAATTTACTTGTGAGTTAATAATTATATAGCTAGTTGTATTTAATAAGCCTGGTTGGCACCATGGGCAAACAAAAACAGGAGTTCCTCCTCCGTGAAACAGCGAGCGGTGCTGTTCGGTGCTGAAGTGATGCGACTCTGACTGTGTGGGAAAGCCGAGGAAGAACGTCTGCATCCTGAGCACCATGCACACTGGTGTGGGGCACAGTGCAACAGACACTGTGCTCAGACACTGTGCTCTTTAGTGGGGTGAAGGCAACACCAGAGTCTGTGATGTACTACAACAACACCAAGTACGACGTGGACGTCCCGGACCAGATGGCGAGGCCATACTCCGTCAAAGGCAGAAAGATAGCCAGTGCCGGTCTTCTATAACATCCTCGACCTGGCTGGGATCAATGCCTGCATCTCATTCAAGGAGCACCAGCAGCAGGAGAGGCTGGAGGAAAGTCCTGCAGCAGCTGGCAGAGGAGCTGAGGGCAGACTACATGGAGGGGAAAGGGGCCGCGGCAGTCGGCACAAGGTGGTCAGCAGCAGAAGCAACCACCGCAGCAGCAGCAGACACGGACACGGAGGCAGTGCCGGTTCGAAAGAGCTGCAAACGGAACCAAACCTCGGACAATTGCACACAAATTCCCCCACATTTGGCAGATGGCGGGTGCTAATTTCGATCCCTGCAGTGTAATGAAGACATACATTCATCCTTTCCCCGTTACATAGTTAGATATGATTATCGAGAGCTCTCTCTCTCTCGCTCTTGCTCTGGCGTCTTGCAGTGGCGGCTCCAGAGATTTTCTGTTGCAGGTGCTATGGGGATGCTCAACACTTAAGAGAAGGTGCTTTGAATTTAAGGGCATTTCATTATGGAGGTCACATCGGACCACCCTATACACAGGCGTACACGCCTGCATTAATATACTCGTTCCGCGACTATAAGCGTATATATGTAAAAGTATTTAACACAAGGGCTATAGATACAACATACATAAGCCTGCCAATGTAAACCTCTGAAAATAACTTTTCCCACAATTCTGTCACAGTGAATACAACGGACCAGCAAACAGCAGCAACAGAGGCAACAGACACTGTGCACGCTTAGGCTTAAAATGCTTAGATCACGAAATCACACAGCCAGTTACCAACTCTAGTCTTATGATGAATCAGCAGTGTTCATATTGTTGGAGCATCATGCAACGATGAAGAGCCAAGATGTGTGCTTCAACCACCAAATTAAATTTGTAATAGCCAACAGAGAGGAAAATCATACACTTAGACGTCTTCACCACAAAACAATGCGTCTGTTGCTTTGATTGAGTGCGAAGGCATCAATGATGTTGTCGCAGTCAAGGGTCCTCGTTCTCTCTGTGTTTATAGCCAAAAGTGCCAGATTACTGGTCCTAGTGTCTCCACTGCTGTTCCTCAGGTAGTTTTTTACACGGCCCAGGCAAGAAAAACTGCGTTCACAGCTCACTGATGTGACAGGAAGTGTCAGGGCTATGCATATTAACTTATATAGGTCCATAAATGCATCTTTATATGACGCATTAAGGATAGGAACTCCTGTGTGCTGTGAATGGCATGTCCCTGTTCTTCCTTCCTTTGCAGAAGCCGCCGCACCTGGTAGAGCTCTGCTGACAGGTTTTCCTCACTGACACCATAGTGTCGGGCCATGGGCAGCAGAAGTTGTTTGTCCAAAAAAGATGTGTGTTTTGGGCTTAGAGTTGGCACACCTCTCAGTACGTCATTTGTTTCTGTTGAAAAGCGCCGATTCATTTCCACCATTAACCTGGATAGAAAGTGCATTTTCATGTCATCCGTGTTCTCTGTCTGTGTTCTCTCTATTGGGGCCTCCACAATAAAACCCTCCAGGTGTTGAGTTTTCTGGGTCTGCCTTTTCTCGTGTGAAGTATGTGTTGTCCCGGTGTTTGCACACAGAGTCTCTGCTTGTTGTTGGATTTCTTTCCACTTACTGTCTGTGCGCTTTTCTGCAAGAGCATTAATTACAGACTGGGCCAAATCATCTGCCGCAACGAGGTCAAAATTGGGGGCCTGTATCTGATCTGACATGAACTTTGGTTGTTCTAAATAAATCCTCAAACATGATGAGATGCAAAACAAACTTCTCATGATGATGATGGCACTGATGGCTCTTGCCTCTGCCCTCCGATGTGGGTTTGACTGGGTGGTGACATCACGCAGGGTGGCTCGGATAGCGGGGAGAGTTTTGTTGACGGCGCAGATTGCATTATACTGGCAAGCCCAGCGAGTATCGCACAGTCTCTTGAGTTCCACACGTTGTGCTGTCGAGTCCACTAACACTAAATTCAGCTTGTGTGTATGGCAATGTATATAGATGGCTTGCAGCACCTCCTTTCTGAATTTTTCCTGCACACCATTATTACATCCTGACATCACAGATGCTCCATCGTAGCATTGACCAACACAGCGATGTATATCAATATTACACTGACTGAGTGTGTGTTTGATGCTGGCTAGCAGAGAGTCTGCATCTAATCCATCTGCAGCAGTGAAATGCAAAAACTCCTCATGCACTTCCCCTGACTCTGGCTGCAAAAACTGCACGATAACAGAAATCTGCTCCTTTTTACTTGTATCTTTACTCTCATCCACCAAAACAGCAAAGCACTCGGCATCTCTCACCTCATCACTTATCTTCTTTCTTATAATTTCTGCCATTACAGCAAATATCTCATTTTGAATATCATGGTGAGTGTATTTGGCATTTGACGGGTTAGTAGCTAACTTCCTGTCCACTGTTGGATCAAACTTAGCAATGACATGCAGCAGCTCACGAAAGTTTCCAAAGTTTTGTGACTCCTCACCCTCTCTGTGGCCTCGCTGTGCGATCCCCTGGCAGGCTGTGAAGCGCAGGCTCTCCACCACAGCTTTCATGTATTTTCTGTTCTCCATAACTAACGCAGAATGTCCCTTATCAAGCATGTTTGCTATTTTAGATCCGCTTGTCTCTTTTTGCTTGAACTCACTCCATCCTTCCATAGCAAATTTGTGCCCCATACTTTCATGATGGCTTTTAAGAGATGCTGACGCTTTCCGCCAGTTGTTAAATCCGTTGCTGGTAAATGTTGGCTTTAAATGAAATCCATGCCCTCACTTCAGAAAATGCCTACACGCAAAACAAAACGCTGCATCTTTGGCCACGCTGTATTCCAGCCATGAATACTGATCTATCCAACTTTTGTTAAAACTTCTCTGCTGATTCCCAAATTGCCGTGTGGGGTATTTTTGAAGGACTGGTCGTCTTGGGCCATCTTGAGGATGGTTGCTAATATCACCTGCAGCACAAACCGTAACGTTAGCATCCTCAATGGAAACCTCCGCCGGCGATTCTCCTTCGTCTTCATCCCTCCGATTTTCTTGTTCCTGGGGCTCTGTGACAACGAGCTGTGTGTCTGCACCTTCACAGTCTTGTTTCCCTTCAGGTTGTGACTCAAAACGTGGACGTTTAGGGAGCAAAAAATGATCCATTTTGGTGTACTTTGGTAATTTTCAAACTCGGTATCAACAACAAGCTGCCATACGTTAAGGTCAAAGGTTCACCGCGCGCTGCGCCCATTGGCCACAGAAGATCACCTGTTTGGGCCTCATGTTTTTTTTAGACTAAAATATATTCTATATTATTATTTAATTCCCATTTTCAAACAACATAAAAAAGACTATTCAAACATGACATGAAATCCACATGAAATATAAATATAAAAAAATCACAGATATTTCTTGGGGGTGCTGGGCGGGTGCTTTGGCTATTATAGGGGGCGCTACAGCACCACCTAGCTCCTCCCTGGCGCCGCCACTGGCGTCTTGCAACGAGGATGGCGGCCAACACTGCGGCACATTACCAAGCTCTATAGGAAATGCAATTTTTTAAAAATAGGCACATTTAGAGAGATTGTTCGGGATCGTTAAGCGGGCCACTCCAGTTGTCAGGTGGTCCGGATGTGGCCGCGGCCGTAGTTTGGGGACCCCTGGTTTACATCATAAAGCTTAGCCAAACCTCAGCTGGTGTTTACTGCTCTTCAGCTGCAGTAACACGGATGCAATTTAGCAATAGCAGTTACAAGAGAAAAGCGTAACCCCATATTATTATTTACCTTTATGTAGCCAGGCAAGTTGATTTAGAACCTGCTCTTATTTGCAGTGACGACCTGTAATTAGCTACTGCCAGCAATTTTCAACAACTGTAGTTTTCAGTAAGCCACAGTTGCCTCCCATCACCTCTCTACCAGCAGAATTGTTTTTAACCAGTTACAATTTATAAACTTTAAATATATTACCAAAGAAACAAAGCGACGTGATAAGTGATCATAGTTTCCAATGAATTACAAAAATTCTGCATAAAAACAGGTGTTCCTGTGGCAATTGTGAACAAATGCCTACATAACCTGAGAACATCTGCTGTATGGAAATACCACAATTAAGTGTAAACACTGGGCAAACATGATTGTCATTTTGCTGTCTCTCTTTTCTCTAATCTATTGTCACTCACTTACCTTTCATAATTTCTAGGTTACACGAAGACTACAGCAGCATCCTGAGCCACCATCATGCATAGTGGACCGTCCTGGCCTGTAACCTGTCTGCCTGAATGTATCTGCACTGCAGAATGCACTGAACATTTATCAGACAGACTATGGACCTTTACGTCTGAGGGGAATAGTGCAGTAAGCTTTTATTCACATAAATACTATACATTTATCGCAAAAGTGTTATGATGAAAAGTACATAACTGCTTCCTCTATCTTACATTGCTTATAGTTTATCTTTTACTTATTAACATGAAAATTACATATCAAACAGTGAAAACACAGAACAGTTAGGAAAGATGTTTTATTGTAAGAAACATTTGTAAACATGTGTTGACATGAATGAAATAATAAGAAAATTAATATCTGAAGTGAAACAGTTTGACTTTATATATTAACTTCAATATCAATATGAAAATAATAACAAAGAAAGAATCTAGTTGCCATGGGTGTAAACATTCAGTGCTGACTTTATACTGAATTGTGTTCAGCCAATATAGCCTACAGAAGCTTTGTAAGCTGGTGCTGGGGCTCTCTGGGGTGGAGAGTGAGAGTTGTGCTGCCTTTCTGCGTGGTCCGAGATGTCTTCAGGGATTATGAGTTTCAGCACCTCGTTCACATATGGGGCAGGGTCCTGGAAAACCTTCTCGAGATCAGGTCCAACAGTGCATCACCGCAGTCTGCATCTGCAGTGCAATAAACAAATGTATGTTTACAGGAAAACTGCAGTAGAACCAAAAAGGCTTGTGCTGCAGTGTTGTAAAGTTTCTCTTATTTCTCCTAATTACTTCTTATTTATGCATTTTCCTTATTATTTATTTTGAAAACCATCTTAAAAGAATTCAGATTTTAAGTGTTTGTGTTTGTTTTCAACCTTTTGTGTGATGCCTATGTGTCCATGTTCATTTTAATTTGAGAGGTTCAAATGGCCTTAGCCCATCGAGCAACTGGATTTGGCCCCAGCAACCCCGCAACCCCCTTGAAGGGGCGATAAAGCGGTAACATCCCCGCGACCCTGACGGAAAAAGCGGAAAGAGAACGGAGGGACGGACGGAGGTTCAAATAAAAGATTGTAAAACTTACGGAATGTGTCTGTCTTCAACGGTTTGGCTCTGTACTCTCCCTTCCTGGACTTTGGAAAGCTCAGTTTGAAAACAGGATCTCCTGATAGATAGATGGATAGATGGATAGATGGATGGATGGATGGATGGATGGATGGATGGATAACTTTATTTATCCCCGAGGGGAAATTAGGTCATCGTAGCAGTGGTACAACACAATCAGAAATATAAAATACAAGAAGAGTACAGTATCGCAATTTAAAACACTATATACAATATACAATAAGATGCTTAGCAGTTCCAGATACATATTATATAATATTAAATATTAAATATTAAATACTGGGCAGAATGGAACTAAGTGGATTTTAAGGTGCAAGATAAAGAGAGAAAGGTGCATTTTTAATTACAGTGGTAAGATTTAAATAATAAGTCACTTAAATTATGTGAGTGTATTTCCTGAGCGTTGCTGTGAAGCGTTGTAGAGTCTGATGGCACCAGGTAGGAATGATTTCCTGTGCCGTTCTTTAAGGCAGCGAGGTTGAATGAGTCTATTGCCGAAGCTCTTAAGCTTGTCCAGGGTTTCGTGGAGGGGATGAGAGACATTGTCCATGATCACCAGCAGTTTTTCCAGCATCCTGTGCTCCACCACCTCCTCCAGGGTGACAAGTTTGGAGCCAACAACAGACCCTGCCTTCTTTATGTGTTTGTTTAGTCTGTTTGCGTCTTTAGCTTTGATGCCCGCACCCCAGGACACCACAGCAAAGAAGATGGTGCTTGTGACAACAGACTGATAAAACATCTGAAGCATCCGGTTGCAGACATTAAAGGACCTGAGCCTCCTCAGGAAGTAAAGCCGGCTCAGGCCCTTCTTGTAGACTGCCTCCGTGTTTGCGGTCCACTCCAGTTTATCATCCAGCACCACACCCAGGTACTTGTAAGAGTCCACAATGTTGATGTCTGTCCCACCAATGCAGATGATGGTGAAGAGGAAGGGCGACAGCACAGTTCCCTGGGGGGTGCCGATGTTGCTGATCAGACGGTCAGACACACAGTTTTGTAATCTCACATACTGTGGCCTGCCCGTCAGATAGTCATTAACCCATGTGACGAGAGAAGAATCCACCTGCATGTTCTCCAGTTTGGCCTTCAGCAGCTTGGGCTGGATGGTGTTAAAGGCGCTGGAGAAGTCGAAGAACATGACGCGGACAGCAGTGTTGGGTCTATCCAGGGAGGAGTAGGCTTCCTGCAGCAGGTAAATGAGTGTGTAGGAACCAGCCATCGTCCTCTGTTTCTCTCACCACAGGAGGTGTGAGTGGCATGTCAGTGTCCATCTCACCTCTCACCTACTCCCTGCCATATTGTGGTGTCCTGGATACTGTACTTCCTTTGCCCCCCTTTTCTTTGACACTATACTGTTGACAAAAACAGCATGTGATCCAGCTATATGCATTTTTCGCCTGCGAGAAAGGACAGTCTGCTGAGTTCTCATGTGGAATCACCAGATAACCTCCTGATTCTGCCTAGGGAGAGTCATGACCCCTTTTATTGCCCTCTCTCTCACACTCTGGCCTTATTAGAGCCTCTCATAACAAACCTATGGACAATCAGGCTCAGAAAGGACTTGATCAATACCTGGGTTACATCAGTGCCTGTCTACGCTTTCACGGACTGTTTACATTCAGTGCCAATTCAATCACTGGAGAACATCAGGTTTATCCTTTGTTACAACTTGCTTGTCACCAAAGGAAAGGCCCACATCTGGCATGTACTATAAAGATGTCATCCCATAAGTTACGACACTCAAACCCGGCAGGGTGTCTCCACATTCATTTTTAAAGAAACCAAAAGCCTTGATTTCTCCTGTAATACAAAAAACATTAGATTACAAACTCTTTTTCTTTTTGACAGTTTACCTTTAACTAGCTAAATGAGACCTCAAACATGCTCTGTCTCTCATTTGTGTTGGTTAAAGAAAACTTATGTTAAGAATCACAGGGTTAATGTCAATATTTTGGTGGAGCTAGAGTACCCCCTCCTGGTAAGTTGTGGTATAATTTCGAAGGCCAATACTAATGGAATGTTCTATTTTATCATCTATTTCTAAGTATTTAGACGATTTCTTTTAATCTGATACATGTCTGGGAAGTATAAACTGTCAATGTATGAGATATTCTTGAGCCATTAGTGCCTTTAATGATTATGTGCTTGTATTTGTGTTGTATTTTAACCAACAATTTGTCTTTTGCCTATTAGGCAACTTCAATTGTGTTCTTTTATATTTCCATAACAATTGTTAATGTGAGACCATGGTGGATTTCAGCACATAGTCAGTTGCGATTTAAAACTTTATCAAATCATTAGTTTGATTCAACAAGTGAGAAATCGGTAACATGAGCTATGACGTCGCCGGAGGAAACAACGTGACCAGGCCGCCCGAGTCCGCCCTCAGTTCCGCCCCCGGTTAAAACATTAAAAGCTCATGTATCCCGCTGCTCACTCTCTTCTCTTCTCTTCTCCTGAAAAACTCTTCGCATTCTTCGCTTGCTTTCGTTTGCCACTTTCGTACTTACTTTAATTTTAGTACGCGCAACTTCATATTTTTCAAGTTAATTTTCGTACTTTGCCAGATTTTTGAAGCTCTGAGACTTAGTAACCTCCAGAGATTTGAGCCACTTGCGAGATACCTCTCCCGGTGAAGCTCTTTTATTCTGAAAAGATTTTTTCTGTGAAATTCGAGCAAGAACGAAATTGATTCTTTTATTTTTGTGATATTTTGCTCATTGTTAGAGTATCGTACTTAAAGCCAAAGAAACCATTTTTGTTTTCTTGTATTTAGTAACAGAGAAGGATTGTCCGGCCGGCATTTCTCTCCCAGTTATTTTTACGCAAGAAGTCAATTCAATATATATTCGGAGCTCCGTAATCACCAATTCTATCGAGATTCTGATAACTCTTAAGCCATCACGAAGTCGGTGCAGTTAAACTGCTCAAGAAGCCGTGAAGAAACATATCCACAGCAGAACCGCCTGCAGCGATCTCAAGCGAGACACTTCGCTGGGCAGAGGGAGTTCGGCCCGAGACGGCATCAAATTCCAGCGGTACGGAAGCCGACAGGCCGCAAAGAGCTCAGACGGAATCCCCGCTGTGCCGGTAACACTACGTCACCAGGGGTTGCCTCGCCATCATCCTGCGGCTGGACGGACGCGGCTTCTGCATCTAAGCTGACCCAGAGAGCCCGGATTCTGGATCATCTCCCCAGTGCCGGATTTAGCAATTTGGGGGCCCAAGGCGAAGGTATGTATGGGGGCCCTAAACCCTGCATACACTTCTTTACTCCAAAATGAAGACAGAGAACGAAGACAAGCTAATAGTACACAGGTAAATAGTCACCCATGATGGACAATAAGAAAACGACTGTCCTTGCAAAAATTCCAGGTTAACCAGCACTGTTTATTTCTAAAAGTCGGCAACAAAAGCACATAACACAGTCCCCTGATTCACTGTAGTTAAGCCACGTCCTATTAAGCGTCTCCCTGTTTTTCCTTTTCGATGTAGTAGTTATTACTACACTGCATGAAAAGTGGGATTTTCGTCCCCGTAAACGCCCGGAAATCTCCCTAATTTTCGGCACTTCATCTGTGCCACATACTGAAGTAAATGAACCATGACGTATGTGGAGCTCCCGGAGGTGCAAACGGCTCCAATTTGCATATGAATAGCAGCGAAACCACAGAATGTGTGGGCTGGCTTGAATATCTTCACTCAGTATTGGATGAAACCACTACTCATAAACAAGCAAAATCACTCGTGATTGGTCACCCTGGGCCATTATAAATGTAAACCCCAGTAAGAATAAATAAATAAAAATAAATATATGTTCATTTATATTTATGATATCATCAAGGACATGAATTAATTAATTGAGGAAAGGAACATTTGCCAGGAAGGTGTTGTTTATTCAAAGAAAGAGCTTTATTAGCACAAACACAATCACACCACAACTATGTACAAAGCATAATCTGCCCACACAACAACCGGGAAGCTCACGAGAAGCCCAAAATCCTGCAGCACCGCGAAGTGTCTGTTATGCAGACGTCTGTGGTGCGCTGCGCTGTACTTCGGAATCGCCTCTCATGTGACTGCAGTGTGGCGCAGAGCTCGGTGAGCTCCCGGCTGCGAAAGGACGGAGGTCGCACAATCCATCCAGACACCCCGCCATCTTGTGCCGTCTTCCTCCTCGGACATCAGGTCCATGGTGGCGCACTTCCAAAGGTCCACCCAGGCCCGTATTAACCCCATTTGGTTTTAATGTAATAAACCCACAAATGTAATACATTTTCCATAAGCGTATTAGCCGCTGCCTACTGCAAATGTAACACACAATTTCCCACAAACATAATAACTATCACTATTACGTAATAACTATTACGTTTGTGGGGACGTGAACGTCTGTATTGTAATAACTTTCCACAAATGTAATAGTACAATGAATAATTATCTTAGTGGTTGTTGCTTGTTTGTTTGCCTATACACCTACTAATACTACTGACTGTGGGTGCAAAATCCTGCTGACTCTCCGCTCCACTATCACGTAATGGATCATATCTCCCTTTCTCACTCAATATTGTTTTGTGGCATATAAATATCTAGCTTAAACAGATTTATTTCTTTGCATAAGCAAATGCTTTTTGTTATTGAGGATCATCTCTCTCTCTCACGGCTGTCTGCATGCTGCGCATCACTACCTGTGTGAATATGTTACATCCAAATGAGTCGGAAGCAGCAGCCCGATCCTAGACGTGGTCTTACATGAAGAAAATGAATTTTGGGCTGTTTTGGTTGTATATGTGTTTCAGAATTAATCTCAAGTTTAATATATAGACCCTAACCAACATTCAAATGATAAGCTGTAGTTTAGGAATTAGTTTAGTAACGTTGGGTCGGAGGGGTTTTCTCCAACCCAACGTTACCTAAGGGTTTTAATACCCATTATTTAACAGAGCTGAATAGAGTTTATTGACAGAGGGAGATAACTAGCTTGAAAAAAAAAATAAAATCCGTGAGGAAAACATCGCCTGACATTTAAATTTAAATTCCCATTGGCAATACAGATTTGAAGAAATCTGGATGTATTTCTCATTTGTAAACACAACACTTACCAGTCTATAGGCAAGAATCTAAAGGTTTATTAATTCAATTTTATTCAAATTCGCTTCATTGGCATGAATGCCACAACAACAATATTGCTAAAGCACCAAGAACCTCGAAGAGTAGCCAGCACTAGAACAGCCAAGATTCAAATTTATGTGCAATAATATTGTTGAATGAAAAAAAAAAATGCAATACTGCTGTTACATGACTTTTCCTGAAAGTGTCTGTATTTTAATTTAGAACAGTTTTTATATACCTATTACCTATTTCGGCCATAAGCGGTCATATTGACCACACATTATTTCGCAGGGTTTGCTATTTTCATTGTCTCTCTTCTCTGACTTTGTTTGTGGTCTCCAGCTGTGTTTCTTTGTGAATTTACTTGTAAGTGAGTCATATTATATCCTGGTTGGCACCATGGGCAGACAAAAACCCCTCCGTGAAACAGCACGACGAGCTGTTCAACACTAAAGTGTGGTGATGCGACTCTGACTGTAGCAGGGAAATCAGAGGAAGAATGTCTGCATCCTGCACACAGGTGTGGGCAGCTTTAGTGGGGCGAAGACAAAACCAGAGTCTGTGATGTACTACAACAACACCAAGTACGGCGTGGACGTCCCGGACCAGATGGCGAGGACACTCCGTCAGAGGAAGATGGCCGGTGGCGGTCTTGTATAACATCCTCGACCTGGCTGGGATCAATTTCTGCATCTTATTCAAGGAGCACCAGCAGCAGGAGAGCCTGGAGGAAAGTCCTGCAGCAACGGGCAGAGGAGCTGAGGGCAGAATACATGAAGGGGAAAGGGGCCGCGGCAGTCGGCACAAGGTGGGCAGCAGCGGAAGCAACCACCGCAGCAGCAGCAGACACGGAGACGGAGGCAGTGCCGGTCCGAAAAAGCTGCAAACGGAACCAGATGTCGGACACATGACACGCCACAAGCCCGTGTGTGGTAACTGTGCATCTGGTATCGTCTCCACAGTTAGCTTCGGTTTCGTCAGCACTGCACCTGCTAGTGACCGCAGTTCTTCTTCCTGCTTTGTGGACCAACCGAACTCTGACCGATTGTGGGGGGGGGGGGGGGGGGGGGGGGGGGGAGAGACACGAGTGATGGGGTCATGTAATCCTGATTTATTTTTATTGTTGTTATTGTTATGAAATTGATATTCATAAACGAGTAATGTATGGTCTTTCAACAATTTCCAGTGAATAATATAAACATTTAAGTAAAACATTTTTAAAGCTTGTATCATGAGGTGCCCCCCCACTGGCTGTAAATGGTTGGTGCCCCTGGGCACTTGCCCAGTCCAGTCTATGGATAATCCGGCCTTGGGTCCACCTCATCCTCAGCTAGCACACTCTGTATCTCGCTTCCAGCAGCTGTAAAAACAATCAATAAAGACGATCAGTACTGCGCGATGCACTGCGTATGGATACAACACATCTATTATTTAATAGAATAATAGTCACATTGACCAAAAACGGATCTAATCTAATAATGTCTTACAGGCAGCTGGAAAACAATGAAAAAGAGTGGTATGAATAAAGAAACTAAAGTCACAGTAAAATTAAACTAGTGAGAAAACAGTTACTTACACACAATGGCGTCATTATCGGCATCATGTAAATCTGGACTTGCAGACATAGCTCCAAGCTAACAGAAGGTCACGGCTTTGTTGTGAGGCGAGGTTAGTCTGTGAAAACAAAATGCTGGCAGCAATAAACCTCCGTGTCCCTCAGGGGCAGCGAAGCTCCGTCCGTCGGCGACACTCTCCGTGGCGACGCGGCAAATCTCCTCCCGTCCACGCAGGCCTCCTCTCAACAATGGCCGTGCCGCTAGCCTAGCTCCTGCTAGCTAGCTTAGCCGAACTTGCTTCGTGTCCAATAAAACACAAACACTCTGACTGCGATGGAGAGTCCAACTCACACACTCACAGCACGTCGTCGGACAACAGTTCACAGTCCGTTAGTGATAAAACACGACACTGACGACACACACAGTCCACTGTTAGCTGCTCGACGCCATTAACTCTCCGCTTCTTCTTCGTCGTCACTCACGCTCCGGTCTACCCGGAAGTGTAAAAACTCTTAAAGGTCATGAACTCTCACACGCTATAAGAATAACTTTTCAACTTCTTTTAAAACATTCAGAACCCATGATATTATAGAAATACTTATACATTTTAACATCTTAGTTATCTCAAAATATTTTATGCAAATTTTAACTTCTTAAAAACTGGCGTTTTATCTTTAACTTGTTCCCAGGAGAGAGAGAGAGAGAGAGTGAAAACAAGAATAAAAAACCTTTTTTACATAACGTTGGCCATTGCTAATGACATACACAGTAATTAATCTAGCATACTTTCATTAAATAAATCAATTCAAGCTAAAATATAAGGGTCTATAATTAGACAATACTGAGCCTCATCAATTTATACCAGAGATCTTCTTAAAATGAAGTTAACACCTTTTAGTAAAAGGTCACCTGAGGTAAAACTCCCCCTGCTACCCTGATTTGCATTTGTATAGCTCACAGCATTTTCATTTACATGTTAAAGCCTCCCCTAGAATCAGGGGGAGGGGGGTCATGGGGGGACAACTGCCAAGCAAGGCCCACGTCAGTTTCCGACAATTCACGGCAGTTTTCGGTGTTGCCTGCAAATAGCCGCCTGCAGTCGCAAACCTGAAATTCCACGTCAATCTACAGTGCCTCATACTGACGAAAATCCCACTTTTCATGCAGTGTAGTAAATCACCGACCCTCTTGATTTTTGGGGAATTCCACAGTAATTTGTATGGGACCTTTGCGAACACTGGAACATCGCTCCTCAACCGTGAGCTTCTTAGGCCAGAGAGCCGGGTCACCTGTCAGTAAGTCTAGAGTGCTTTGGTTGGTGGCAGCAGGATTAGCACAGCTAGGGCTAGGGCTATAACTGGCAGAACTAGGTTGACTCACCAGAACCCCACCATTGTCATCATCATCATCATCATCGCTGTCAAAATGGCCATCACTGGACAACTCCTCCACCTTGTCTGTGTCAACGCCAGACACTTCACAGCTAACGTTAGCGGCTGCTGCTGCGGCGCCGGCATATCCAACCGTTTGGACGTTGTTGACTGTATCCCCAGTAACAGCAGTGGTAAAATAGTTTGTCAGCTTTGTCAGCTTTGCTATATATTTCTCTGCGTCTTTTTCCTTTTTCCGTTTATTCGAACCGCTCGGGTAGTTCCGTTTCATTTTAGATCTTCTGCTTCTTCTTCTTCTTCTTCTTCTCCTTCTGTGTGGATTATTGGCAGTTGGCAAACGGTGCATTACCGCCACCAACTGGACTGGAGTGTTTTTTGTTTGTGTTCATCTTTTGCGGTCCGTCACGGACTAGTCCATTTCATTGTGAAAGTAGGGGGTGCATATGGGACAGATACTCATGAATTTGACATTTTAACTTATGCTTAAACGTTTTTCTAAAGAATGAATTGCATATTAATAACAATTACCACGTTTTTGAAGTGTGTAGATGATACATTTCTTATTTTCTTCTTTTTTTTTTTTCTGGAGGTTGGTGGGGGGCCCCTCCCTACAACCGCTGGTGGAGGGGCCCCAAGCAACCGCCTACCTATGCCTCTATGTTAAGACCGGCTATGCATCTCCCCTCTTCAAACCAAAGTAGGCTAAGAACTCCACACACGACAAGAGTCACATAATGAAATCAGAGTTGGTGTTTGTGAAAGCTTCGAATATATATATCATAAATCCAAAACATCTCCCATATAATTCCGTTAGAAATTAATCCCGTAGTCGCGAATTAACGGTTCCATGTCAAAATCCACCATTGTCTGAATCCATCCTGTCAATAATTCATCCAGTCTTCACACTTTCTGTTACTTTGTTACCCGTTTGAATTTATCTCATATCATTTAATCTGCATTTATTTAGTTAATAAACATGTTTAATCTTATGTCGTTGTCTGTGCACGTTTAATTTGAAGTAGGAAATCGATGGGTTCGTGGAAAGAATTCACTGCTTCAGAATAGGAACAAATAGACACTGAAATTAAACAAGATTCATTTGAGATTGATGATTTATCTGTCTACCAAACTTGGACAGTTGATATCTTAACTAATTACCTCCGAGATTAGTTTAGAATTCAAATATCGGAGGTGGTGCCCTGTAAACGAGTGTAAATTAATCGCCAGTGATTAATTATCAAATATTTATCAAAGTAGTGTCTCCTACAAGTGCATCATCAACCCCAACATGGGGCTGATATGCAAATTGTAGGGGGTCCTGTGATGGGTACACTAGGGGTCTGAGGTGTGCAAAAAGCAGCCTCTCCATGACCCTCATAATGTGAGAGGTCAGTGCAATCGGCCTGTAGTCATCCAGTGCCACAGGATGTCCTTTTTTGGGCACTGGAACAAGGCAGGATGTTTTCCAGAGCACTGGCACTCTCTGAAGGTGGAGGTTCAGGTTAAAGAGGTGCTGGAGAACTCCGCAGAGCTGGCCGGCACAGGCCTTCAGCACGCGAGGGTCGATGCGGTCCGGTCCAGCAGCTTTTCTCTGATTGAGCCTCTCCAGCTCTCTCCTCACCTGGCTGGCTGTGATGTTAAGTCCAGACTGGGGGGTGGGAGGTAGTGCAGAGTGGTGACTGCTGCATAAGTTTGTAGGCAGCAGTGGGGGAAGTGCGAGGGTCCTGGGGGAGGGGGGTGTGATAGGTCTGTGGTTGGGGCCAGCAGGGAGGTGGGGGGTGGGGGAGGGGGAGCAGGAGGTGGTGAAACCTGGTGTCTACTGCAGGGGTTGGTGTGGGGCTGTGGGGCTGGTGTGGAGTTGTGGGGGGATGTGTCCAGAGTTGGTTGCTCGGGGGAGCAGCGGGGGGGCTGCTGGGGGAGCTGGAGTCGAACCTGTTGAAAAACAGGTTAAACTCGTTCGCACGTTGTTCGTTCCCCTCAGCTATTCCTCCTCCTTTCCTCTGGAAGCCAGTGATCTCTCTCATCCCCCTCCATACATCCCTGGTGTTATTGTTCTTCAGTTTGGATTCCAGTTTTCTCCTGTAGTTTTCCTTGCTCTCCCTAATGCTGTGTTTTAGTTCTCTCTGAACACGCTTGAGTTCTGCACGGTCCCCTGAGCTGAAGGCCCTCTTTTTCTCGTTGAGTAGGGCCTTCAGGTCGCTGGTAACCCAGGGTTTGTTATTTGGGTAACAGCGGACCTCTTTAGTGGGGATGGTGTTGTCTATGCAGAACCCAATGTAATCAGAGACGCAATCAGTGATGCCATCGATATCCTCGCCATGTGGTTTGTAAAGTGCATCCCAGTCAGTGGCTTCCAGGGCACCCTGTAGTGACTCCATGGCCTCAGGAGACCATTTCCTCACAGTTCTTACTGTCACTGGTTGCTGCTGAACCACAGGCTTGTATAATGGGGAGAGCAGGACGAGGTTGTGGTCTGACCTTCCCAGGGGAGGGAGGGCAGTGGAGCTGTATGCATCTTTAACATTTGCATACAGCAGATCTATGGTTTTATTGTCCCTTGTTGTGCATTTGACAAACTGGTGAAACGTTGGGAGAGTGGATGAGAGAGAGACGTGGTTGAAGTCACCTGTGATGATGACGAAGGCTCCGGGGTGTTTCGTCTGTAGTGCCGCGGTCGCAGTGTGGATGACGTCACACGCGGCATCGGCATTTCCAGATGGCGGAATGTAAACAGTTATGGCGATGACACTGGTAAACTCCCGTGGCAGATAATATGGACGCAGTCCAATCGCGATGAGCTCGATGTCCGGGCTGCAGAACCGGTCTTTCACGGAGATGTGCCCGGGGTGACACCACCTGTTGTTGACAAGCACAGCGAGCCCTCCTCCTTTCTTCTTGCCGCTCGCGGTGGTGTCTCTGTCGGCTCGGACTGTGTGGAAGCCGGGGATGGTGGCGTTTGAGTCCGGTATCTGGTCGTGTAGCCACGTTTCCGTGAAACACATGATACTGGACTCTCTGTACTCCCGCTGCGTCCTGGCGAGCGCTTCCAGTTCATCTATCTTATTTGCCAGGTACCTTACGTTTCCAGTAATAACTGCCGGGATGTAGGGTTTAAACTTCCTCCTCTTCCTTCTCCGTTTAACTCCTGCTCTGCAGCCTCGCCGTCTCCTCCTTAGCTCTTTCGGTGCTGTAGGTCTCTCCCCGGCGAAGAGGGTTTGGGGCCTCAGGGCGATCAGCTGGTCGCGACTGTAAACAATGCCGGCTGTAGAGCAGGCACGGCTTCCAGTCACCAGGAGAGACCAAAGCACGAAAAAACTAACTAAGAGATATCCAAACCGTTGGATAAACATCTTGACGTGTGGACAGTGTGTATCCACAGCACAGGGTACAGATAATGAATAAAAAATATGCTAAAAGCACAATAAAAACTTAATAAAAACTACGAAGTACCGGGAGCTGCTACAATAGGCTGCCACTGGCACGGCGCCATCATCTTGCTATGATGATGTGGTGGCTTGGCACGGATAGTCTTTTTTCAAAGTTTCTAGACGTGTGGCAGCACCATAGACCAACAATAACACCCCAAATCCCAGAAAAAGTCAGTTTTTCATAACATGGGACCTTTAACAGCTTCCGCCTGCGATGCAAGATCTGGTCGTTTGTACCTGAAGCTCCTACGTATTGTCTCGTAATGTCTTACAGACAGCTGGAAAAAAATTAAATGAGAGTCGTATGAATAAAAAAAAACGTACGTCACAGTAAAATCAAACAAGGAAGGAGAAAACAGTTAAAGTTACTTACACACAATGGCGTCATTATTGGCATCATGCAAATCTGGACTTGCAGCCATAGCTCCGAGCTAATAGGAGTTCACGGCCTCGTTATGAGGCGAGGTTAGTCTGTGAAAACAAAAGTGCCCTCCGTCAGCAAAACTCTCTGTGACGACCTGGTAAAGCTCCTCCCGTCAGCGCAGGCCTCCTCACGACAATGGCCGTGCCACTAGCCTAGCTCCTGCTAGCTAGCTTAGCCGAACTTGCTTCGTGTCCAATAAAACACAAACACTTCGACTGCGATGGAGAGTTCAACTCACACACTCATAGCCCGTCGTCCGACAACAGTTCACAGTTCGTTAGTGATAAAACATGACACTGACGACACACAGTCCGATATTAGCAGCTCCCGATGTTAGCTGCTCGAGGGCATTAACTCTCGGCTCCTTCTTCCTCGTCACTCACGCTCCGGTCTACCCTGAAGTGTGAAATCTCTTAAAGGTCATGAACTCTCACACGTAATAAGGATTGCTTTTCAACTTCTTTTAAAACATTAAGAACCCATGAAATTATATTTTAAAGTCACACATTTTAAACAAATTTTTTTTATACATTTTAAAATCTTATTTACATCAAAATATTTCATGCAAATTTTAACATCTTAACAACTGGCGTTTTATCTTTAACTTGTTCCCAGGAGAGAAAAGAAAAAAAAAGAATAAAGAATCTTTTTTGTATAACATTGGCCATAGCTAATGACATACACAGTAGTTAATCTAGCATACTTTCATTAATTAAATCAATTCGAGCTAAACTTTAAAAGTCTATATGTCACAGGGTGGCTGCGTCTGGTGGTGGGACCAGTGGAGGGGGGCCCTGTTTTCATCTGCTTCCACAGGGTTTGGCGCCATGGAGTGCTGCCCCGGAATGGTGAAAACAGGTGAAAAGGAGCAGGATTCAGGAAGGACGGGAGTCAGCCTACGGCGGAGACGAGAGAGCAGCGGAGCAAAGCGTGGCAGCGCAACACACAGCGTGCAACAGTAGCAGAGGTTGGAGACAGTCTCCGGTGGAGACGAGAGCAAGCGGGGCTGCAAAGCAGACCACAGACGGCGTTGGTCGACCACTAGATACAGGGGAGACGCACCGTGGGAAACGTGGAGGGGTAGAAGTGAGCTTCACCCCTCCTCCAAGCTAAGTACCGCTTCTATTCCACTCCCCTCATCTTAACTGTCTTGACTGAATAGATGATGGAAGAAACTCCTTGATTTGATTTATTTTGAACACTTTATTTATAAGTTTTTTAAGTATAAACCACACAGAAAAACAACAAAGTACACAGAGCACAGCAAGACGAGACAAAACAAGACAAGACAAGACAAGACAAACTGCCAGCCCACAGTAACATAAACATTTTTTAAAAAAAAAAATACAGTCATAAAAGTCAGTCCACGTACTGAATCAAGGGTAGAGAGGTAGATTTAAGGTCCAAGGCAAAAGTCCAAAGAGCCAGGATCAAGGGAGTTCAAGGAGAGGCTTGGATGTACAGAGCACAATACAATCGGTACAGAACAAAATAGGACAGAAAAATATAGTCCAGCGTAACTAGTCCAGGGGATCAAGTTTATCACTTCGAATGTATTCAATAAAGGGTCCCCAGACTTCAAGGAACTTGTGGTGAGCGTCAGACAAAGTATATCGAATTTCTTCCAGGTAAATACAGGAAACCATATCATTCAACCATTTTTTAAAACAAGGAGGGGAAGCCGATTTCCAGTCTCTAAGAATAACCCGTTTTGCTACGACCATACCAAACATGAGAGCTTGTTGTAATGAAGAGGGGAGAGTGAGAGAAAATTTAGAACAGCCCAATATTATCAGGAGACTGTCAGGGGTCAACTGTTCGCTGTATATGACACTGTACAAGTTGAAAATATCATGCCAAAAAATCCTAAGCTTAGGGCAGGAACAAAAAAGGTGACCCAGAGTCCCAACGTCTGATTTGCATTTATCACATATAGCCGAGACAGAAGGAAAGATCCTATTCAGCCTGGTCTTGGAGAAATGCAGCCGGTGGATGACTTTAAACTGAATAAGTTGAAGTCTAGCATTGATAGAGCAAGATTTGATCTTAGTCAGCCCCTGAGCCCACAGCACATCCGAAATCTCCTCACCGATGTCCGATACCCAAGCTTCTTTAATGTGGAGAGATGGGGCTGCCAAACTAAAAAGACTAACGAACTGAGAGATCAGGCGTTTGGAGGTGGGGGGTTTGGTCATTAGCTCATAGAAGACGTGTTGTTCAGGCAACGTTTCAAAGTGAGGGATCGACTGCCTGACAAAATTTCTGACTTGCAAGTATCGAAAAAAATGGCTGGAAGGGAGACCAAATTTTGTCTGCAGTTGGGCAAAGGTCGCAAAGTGGTCGTTAATGTAGAGATCTATGATGGCTGTCAGGCCTTTGTCGGACCATTGTACAAAGGCAGCATCCATCATGCCTGGTTTAAAATAAGGATTCTGACAAATAGGAGCATAGGTGGACACACCAGGAAGGTCCAACACACCCTTAATCTGTTGCAAAATCTTAAATGTATTACGCATAACGAAATCATCCTTAAAACATCTAAAAGGTAAATTTTGTTTGGAGAACAGAATGGCTGCTAAGGAGGCACCTGCACGCACTGAAGCTACATGGGTCTCAATTTCAGGCCAAATGGGATGGAGGGAGCCTGCTTGCTCTGCTGAAGCCGCAAAGTGACTCCAAACAACCAATGCTCTGGCATTACAGGCCCAATAGTAATGGCGGAAGACAGGAAGGCCGAGGCCTCCCTCAGCAGTAGATTTCTGCAGGTGCGCCTTAGAGATACGAGAAGGTTTGTCAGCCCAGATGAAAGGAATGACGATGGAATCTAACATCTTGAAGAAAGAGGTAGTAAGATATATGGGTATGTTTTGAAAGAGATACATAAATTTGGGGAGAACAACCATCTTGACAATATTGACACGTCCTATTAGTGAAAGAGGAAGGAGTTTCCACCTATCTATCATGATTTTGAGTTTACCGATTAGGTCAGCAAAATTCAACTTAAAAAGGAGCTTTGGGTTCCTGGTAATGTTGACCCCAAGATACGTAAAGTACTCGGTGGATACTTTAAAAGGCAAACTGTTGAGGAAGGCAGAGTCAAGCCCATCAGACAGAGGCATAAACAGACTTTTTTCCCAGTTAATGGTAAAACCAGAAAGCTGTCCAAAATTCTTTATAAGACTTAAAAGTGGACTGAGAGACAACCTTACGTCCGATAAAGTCAGGATCACATCATCTGCATACAAACCTATAGGGCTATCAGATATACCATCACCGATGCCAACGATCTGAGGACAAGACCTAATGGAAATAGCCAGAGGCTCCAAAGCGAGAGCGAAGAGCAAAGGGGAGAGGCTGCATCCCTGTCTAGTCCCACGTTGCAATAAGAAAGGTGGAGATCTGTCATGGTTAGTCAAGACCGACGACTTGGGGCAAGCATACAGCATTTTTAAAAGGGTCATGAATTTATCGCCAAAGCCAAATTTTCTGAGGGTCGCAAACATGTATCTCCATTCAATTTGGTCAAAAGCTTGCTTAGCGTCTAATGAAATAACGGCAGAGTCTGATGGATTTGTGGAATACATAATGTTTAGTAAACGACGAGTATTGGAGAAGGATAACCTCTCTGGGATAAAGCCCGTCTGATCGGGGTGGATTAACGTGCCAATATGTTTACTTAATCGGTTAGTCATTACTTTTGCGACAATCTTTTGGTCGCTGTTTAACAGGCTTAAGGGGCGATACGACGCGACATTAGTACTGTCCCTATCTTTTTTCAGGAGAAGGCAGATATTGGCGTCATATACACTATTGGGAAAAATTCCATCTGTCACAGAACAACTTATCATTCGGAGAAGAAGAGGGGCGATTACATCTATATGTTTTTTATAGAATTCTATTCCAAAGCCATCGGGACCACAAGCTTTACCGTTGGAAAAGGAGCGAATGGCTATTTTTATTTCTTCTAGTGTGAAATCAGAATCCAATTCCAGCTTAGCGGCTTCACTTAGAGCTGGGATGCTTAATGAATTGAGAAAACGATCAAGGTCAGAGTCAGAGGGCTTAGATTTGGAGGTGTACAACTGACTGAAAAAGTCAAAAAATCTGTTGTTAATCAATTTAGGATCAGTAATCAATTGTCCAGTGGAAGAAGAAATTTTATGTATTGCCCTGTCAGCCTGTACACCTTTTAACTGTCTAGCAAGTAATTTATCAGGTTTATCTCCCAGCTCGAAGTGCTTTTGCTTAAGTTTACGGATGTAGCTTCCAACCTGTTCTCCCAGCATCACATTATACTCGTACTTTATCTTCAGGATGGCGCTAAGGGTGTCGTCATTGTTTGTATTGCGATAAGTGTCCTCCAACGCTGCCAACTCAGCCTCAATAACTGCGAGACGCCTCAGCCTGGACCTTTTTGTGGCAGATTGATATGAGATGATGTGACCCCGCAATACCACCTTGAACGACTCCCATAAAACTGAGTCAGAGACTGCCCCATTATCATTAGTGAGCAAAAAGTCAGAAATCTTAGCCGAGATATAATCATGGAATGCTTTGTCTGAATTTAGGGAGGGATTGAATTTCCAATTGTATGAGGGTGTCTGGAGGTTGAAATTAATCTGAACTGAAAGAGGAGCATGATCGGACACCAGAATACTATGATATGTTGAACTGAGTGTGTGCGAGGTTAATTTAGAGTCCACCAGGAAGTGGTCAATTCTGGTGAAGGTACCATGTACAGGAGAGAAGAAAGAATATTGCCTCTCAAAGGGATGCTGAAGCCTCCAAATGTCAGCCAAATCAAATGATTTCACCAAATCATTAAGAACTGGCACAGATTTCAATGGTGGGGCAGCTTTGGTGGAAGATCTGTCCAACTGAGGATCGAAATAGCAGTTAAAGTCGCCCCCGATGATTATGTTATGAGTATTATATTCTGCAACAAGATTAAAAACTTTACAGAAAAAATCAGGACAATCAAAATTAGGGGCATAGATGTTTAAAAGAACTAATGGGAAGGAATTGATTGCACCAGTGACAAGGACATATCTCCCACCTGGGTCTGTTGTTATGGAGTTGAATACAAAAGGGGTAGTTTTGCGGATAAGGATGGCAACCCCCCTTGCCTTAGAAGAAAAAGTGGATTGATACACTTGTGAAACCCATAGCGATCTCAAACGTCTCTGCTCTGTAGGTTGAATGTGGGTCTCCTGCAGAAAGATTATGTCGGAAGACAAGGACTTTAAATGTGAAAATACCTTTCCCCTCTTAAGTGCCTTGCCAAGACCTCTACAATTCCAAGATGTAAAAGTAATAGGACTCAATCCCGGCTTGGCCAAATGACTATCCTGCATTTAGAAAACCAAAGAACAACAAATAAAGGCGGACATGACAAATGTGACAAGAGACTGGCAGTTTACACACAAGAAACAAAAAACCCCAAAACATACCAAAGGCCGCAACAAGAACTAGGCGGCACTACCCTCTATCCGCTGGGAGGCTGCCGGGAAACAGAGACAGCAAAACTGTACAGCTGACCTATACTAACAGCACCGTGAGCACCACCAAAATAGGGGTTAAGGTATGGCAAGGTGCACCTGTAAGAACATGATAACAAACAAACGCTAAAGCCCATATTAGAAATGTCTGAAGGAGTGGGATTTATACAAGACCATTTCTATAAAAAATATCTAAAAAAAATATATATATGATATCTCACTCCTGGCAGAAAATTATAACACTGGACATTACGAATGACAAAATGCTAACTCGCAACATCAGTAGTGACACTGCATAAAGTGCGGTGTATGAGACATAAACAGTCATGTTTTTTCAGCCAGTGAGTTGGCAAACCGTTCAGCGTCCGCTGGCGAGTCGAAGATTTTCACTGTGTTGTTGTGGGCAACCTGAAGCCTGGCAGGAAAACGCAGGGAGCACTTAGCGCCAGCATCCATGAGCCGTTTCCTCACGGCGGTGAAGGCCTGGCGCCGCGATGACACCTCAGCCGTATAGTCGGGGAAAATTGAGACCCTCTCACCGTGGTACTGCAGCGGGGCTTGTTGGCGGCTGAGCCGAAGGATACTGACCAGGTCGCTGTCGTTGTGGACTCTTGCAATGATGATCCGCGGTCGCTCATTAGCGAGTGGCTTGGCTCTCAGGCTGCGGTGGGCCCGGTCAATTTTGACGGGCCTAGTAAAGTTGTCTTGGCCAAGAAGCTCCGGTACCAGCCGAGACACAAACTCAGTTGGGCGACCATTTTCTTCTCCTTCTTTGATGCCCACAATCCTGATGTTGAGCCTACGGGAACGACCCTCCAAGTCATTCAGTTTAGCTTTGAGGAGCCCGTTAGACGCCGTTAAATCTTTGCACGTAGCCTCTAACACTGTAATGCGGCTATCGGCAGCTGAGAGGGCCTCGTCCATGTCGTCCAGACGGTGTGCAGCTTCGCGGTGTTCTTTTTGGAGGGCAGATAGGCTTGCTTCGATTGAGTCAAGGCGCCCCTCCATCGACTTCTTCAGGCCATCCACAAGCGTGCAGATCTTGGCGAGCTCGACGCCATGGCTAGCAATAGCGGCTAGTATAGCATCGTTATTAGCAGCAGTCGGGGTCGCCTGGGACGTCTCCTTTCTGCCTTCGTCTTTCTTGGGCATGGTGTAGAAACACAGACCAACAGGTTACGACGTAGAACGGCCGCAGGGCAGCGGAGAGGGAAAAAAATATTCAGGTGCAATAATTTAATAGGAAAATGGAGGTAGCAGCACGGAGCTCCAACTAGACGCGTCTACTCCATTGCAGCGCACGAGCGCCCCCCCCGATTTGATTTATTTTAATTGAACTTTATTTGCATGCTGTATAGTTTTGATTTAGTTTGTGTTTTATCTATTTTCATTTGTTGCATGCACGTTGTGATTTTTAATTATTGCCTAAGGGGTTTCGCCAGACGCAAATTAGAATATTCAGTATTCTCTGTATTTGGAGGTGACCCGGCAACTGTAGCCACTGTACCGAGACGTCAAACTGTGGGACCCGCTCTTCTACCTCCGGCTCACCAATCACCACAGTTGACTCCCTCGTGGATTGTGCTTTTAATAACAGCTGCTTAAGCACTGCATTTTATAATATCTTAGCCTACATGAGCTTGTTGTGTGTTAAATAAAAAAGAGACAATCACCATTCTCTACTCCTAACTCCTGCGTGTTGTTGTCGTGGCCAGTGGCTCCCCAGTAGAAACCTCTTTTAGCTAATTTATTTATTTATTCATATTTGAACACACACCCGTGACAAAATTTTGCGTTGTCGGCAGGATTTCTACTGGGTTGAGTAGCTGGCCCTTCCAGCATGAGGGAGGGCAAGGCACAGGCCGCAGGGCCTCATACAATGATGATGCCTTTTTTTATGGGGGGCCCATAGATGCAAACATTTAGTGGTGAAGGATTAGGAATTAAGCTAGGAGAATGGAGACAACAAATAGAGACTATGCTCAGCCTCCAGTCCATCAGTGACTCCCACAAAGCGGACTTTGTACTGGGATTGCTAAATGGAGAAGCTAAGAGGGAGATTCTGACTTTAGAGAGAGCATGTAGGAATACGCCAAAGAAAATATTTGATGTCTTGATTGCATTGTATGGTGATAATACCCATGTCTCCATCCTCCCAGACAGTTCTTTAACTGTATGCAAGAATCTCAACAGACAATGAGATCATTCTCCCTCCATTTGACAGAGTTCTTCTCCAGGCTAAGGCAGAAGGGGGATGTCGGCCTAGGTGACGGAGATGTTCTGTTGAGAGACCAGTTCATTATGGGGTTGAGTGAAGGCCCCATTCGACAAGAGCTACGCCGCCAAGTGAGGAAGACGCCTTCAATCTCCTTTGATGAAGTCAAAATGGAGGTGATGACACTAGAGGAAGAGCAGGACGAACAATGGCCGCCGACTACTTGCTGGGCAGTGCATAAACAGGTACCTCACGCTCCACCCCCTACAACAGACTGGAAGAAAGAGCTGCGGAATGAGATCCTCCAAGGGGTAAAAGAACAGATGACAGAGATGACAAAGACAATCTTAGCAGGACTCAAAGACAATGTCAACCCGACTGTACACCCGCCAACCTTTCCACAGCCCAGTACACACACACACAATTTTAACAGGGGTGGGTACAGAGCTAGAGCTGTCGGTGGCCCTTCAAAATATAAATGGGACTCACAAGGGCGCCCACTTTGCAATTATTGCATGCAACTTGGCCATTTTAGTCGCAAATGCCCCTGGATCTGGATTTCTCCGGCCACTGTGGGTCAGGTGTCCGGACCCCCCAAAACTGACCCTCCTCATCAGAACGTTAAAATCTTGGGAGTCTCGGGCGCCGTTTAGCTCAGTTGGTAGAGCACGCGTCCCATGTGCTGAGGCTCTGCAGCGGACCCGGGTTCGACTCCTGGCCTGGGTCCCTTTGCTGCGTGTCACTCCCCCTCTCTTTCTCCCTGTTTCCTGTCATATCTTCAGCTGTACTGTCATTAAAGCCATAAATGACCAAAAAAAATTTTTTTTAAATCTGTCCACAAGTGACTGTTAAAGTAGACAATGTAGATGTACAATGTTTGGTTGATACAGGCTCTCAAGTCACACTTTTCAGTGACAGCCTGTGTAGTAAGCTCTTTAAAAATAAAGAACAGAGAAGGGTGTTGTCTTGGCTCAAACTTAAAGCAGCAAATGGATTAAGCATCCCCTACACTGGGTACATTGTTGCAGACTTTCCGGTTGGGGGGGCTCCGAATTCCGTCGCGCAGTGTGGTTGTAGTTCAAGATGCATTCATTGGTGACAACAAAGCCATTTTTGGAATGAATGTGATTGGTGACTGTTGGGAAGAACTTTTTAATAAACACCACCCAAATTCCAACCAAACTAACCATGCTCCTTTAGAGAAAAGTTGGAATGAGGTTTTTGTTGACTGTCGACGTGTCCAAGCTGCCTCGACCAGAGGAGATTGGCAAAGTACCACTCGTTTAGCCTATCGCTCTCACGTAACGATCCCTGCGCAGAGTGAAGTGATGCTGTGGGCAAAGGTGCCATCCCACCCCTACAGACAGCAGTGTGCATTAGTGGAACCCTTAGAGTAGTAGAGGGCATTGAGGTGGCACGAACTTTGGTTACTCTGAAGAAGGGTAGGTTCCCTATTAGGGTAGGAAACATCAACCCCTTTCCCACAGTCCTGTACATGTTTCAGAAGGTGGCTAATGTCTGCTCTGTACTCCCGGAACAGGTTTGGGCAGATAGAGAGGTGTCCCTTATAGAAGTGTGCCCCGGGTTTCTTGAAGTTGGTCTTGTAGATGTTGGGGAGGAGGTCACAGAAGCGAAGGGAAGGAGCACAGGGCCCCCATCTCTTAAGGGTGACTGTTTGACTGGGGAACAACAGCTGCAGCTGGACCAACTAGTCCGGAGGTGGGACCATGTCTTTTCTAAACACGAGGATGACTATGGCCGCACTAGTGTAGTCTAGTGTACACTCTATAAAGAGATTCGCGGATTGCTACAGGGCATGCTCACTGCAGGGGTTGTGCGTGAGAGTAGTAGTCCCTGGGCTGCCCCAATAGAACTAGTTCAGAAAAAGTGTGGAGCATGGCGCTTCTGTGTAGACTACCGTAAACTTAACAACATTACACACAAAGATGCCTTCCCCCTCCCCCGCATTGAAGACTCTCTCACCAGCCTCAAACAAGCTGAATGGTACTCAAATCTTGACCAAGCTAGTGGGTACTGGCAGGTTGAAGTCGAAGACAGCAACAGAGAGAAAACAGCCTTTACTACTCCTTTTGGACTATTTGAGTTTGAGAGAATGCCATTTGGCCGTTGCAATGCCCCCGCTACTTTTCAGACTCATGCAGCGCTGTTTAGGCGACCACCTGACTGAATCAGCCCTCGTGTACCTGGATGATATAATTGTGTACTACTCTAAAGACTTTCAGCTCACCTGACACATAGATATTCAGGGCCCTCAGTCACTACAGTCTCAAACTCCGCCCCGACAAGTGTCAGCTGTTCTAAAAGGAAGTCAAATTCCTGGGCCATCAAGTCTGCAGCCAGGGAGTTGCGCCTGACCTAGAGAAGACAGAACCTGTCTAGAACTGGGCCACCCCAGCCACCGTCAAACAGGTGAGATCATTCTTGGGCTTTGCTGGCTATTACAGACGTTTTATCAGTAGCAGAGGTTGGAGACAGTCTACAGCGGAGACGAGAGCGAGCGGCGCTGCGAAGCAGACCACAGATGGCGTTGGTCGACCACTAGATACAGGGGAGACGCACCACGGGAAATGTGGAGGGGTAGAAGTGAGCTTCACCCCTCCTCCGAGCTAAGTACTGCTTTTATTCTACTCCCCTCATCTTAAGCATTTTATAATATCTTAGCCTACATGAGCTCGTTGTGTGTTAAATAAAAAAGGACCAGTGGAGGGGGGTGCTGTTTTCATCTGCTTCCACAGGGTTTGGCGCCATGGAGTGCTGCCCCAGAAGGGAACAGGAAGTTGCAGCTGTGCGAAGGGTCGAGCAGCAGAGCAAAGCGTGGCAGCGCGACACACAGCGTGCAACGGCGGAGACGAGAGATTATCGGAGCAAAGCGTGGCAGCACGACACACGTTGTGCAACAGTAGCAGAGGTTGGAGACAGTCTACAGCGGAGACGAGAGCGAGCGGAACTGCGAAGCAGACCACAGACGGCGTTGGTCGACCACTAGATACAGGGGAGACGCACCGCGGGAAACGTGGAGGGGCTGAAGTAAGCTTCTAGCTAATTTATTTATTTATTCATATTTGAACACACACCCCCGTGACATATAATTAGGCTGTACTGAGCCTGATCTATTTATGCCAGAGATTTTCTTAAAATGAAGTTAATACCTTTTAGGAAAATGTCACCTGGGGTAAAACTCCCTCTGCTACCCTTAATTGCATTTGTATAGCTCACAGCATTTTCATTTACATGTTAAAGCCTCCCTTAGAATTAGGGGGAGGGGGGTCATGGGGGGACAACTGCCAAGCAAGGCCCACGTCGATTTCCGACAATTCACAGCAGTTTTCAGTGTTGCCTGCAACTGCCGCAAACCTGAAATTCCACGACAATCTACAGGGCCGCATACTGACGAGAATCCCACTTTTCATGCAGTGCAGTTTGCACCAGGCAATGAAATTCTTAATTTGCTAGTTTCCCTTCACACAAAAATATAAAAATATACTTAGATAAATAACAAGCATTTTAGCATGTGCAATGTTCGCATACAGCAGAAGGCATTGAAAGACACTCAGATATAAGAATATTGGATATATATATTGGATATTGAAGATGGGCACATAGTGCAAATGTAGTTCCCAGTGTTGAATAGTTGTATATACTCCATCAGCACGATGAGGAGAGCCTACCAACCCAGGTCCAGGCAGCAGTACACACACCCTCAACACAGACCTCAGGAGAGCAGCAGCCGTACCCAGTCTGCACAGATCAACCCCAGACCCAGGACCTCGCCACCTCCCAGACCTTTTGCACCTCCACCACCACCTCCACAACAGCAGCAGGAACAGACCCAGCCAGCCAGACCGTCCTACGCTGAGGTGGTCAGAAGAGGAGCAGCAGGCCCCGCCCACAGTGAACTGAGAACCTGAGTACTCAGTTCACTAATGCTGAGTACATTATGCTCTCATCTTATGGGCCACATTCGTAGTAAGAAGTAATGAGCAGGTAGTGGTTATTTAACAAAAGGTCCACAAACTAATCTAAACACTGTGTATACACATGCTTATGGTATGACAATTTATAGTCTATGTCAGGGGTACTCAAATACAAATCTTAAAGGGCCACAAAGATTTTTTTCAATGACTCAAAGGTCCATGTGTTGAGGTCGGTCAGGCCACATGCAATAATACTGTAATATTCAAAACAAAATGTCCTTTTCATTCTAAACAACAAAATATGAACTAAAATAAAATGTAATTTCCATTTGAACATAAACTAAAATACATAGTTGAACATTTCCTCTTTTTGTTTGCCTTCAAACATTGTGTCCATCACTTCAGTCATGCATTATTTTATTTCATTGTGACATAGATGTGACAAGCATCCTTCTTGCAGCTTGATATGACGATTTCAGTGCATTTATTTGTGTTGTGCTTATCTCTGAATTTTGAGGAAATGTCTCTTCAAAATTCCTATGCTTCGTCTCATAATGCCGTTTCAAATTGGAAATCTTCATCACAGCTTCTCTTGGCATATTGTAACGCCCCTTGTGGACTGTGGTGCAATGACTCTTGGGTATTCTGTTGGTGTTGGTGTAATTATGGTTCGTGAATGTGTTTGTGAATAAGATGATATGTAAGATGGTTGTGGGTTAATTCACGTCATTTGTTCTTTGATTAAGTGGAGTTGAGTTTTAACAGGGATGATAAACATTTTGGCACCGTGAGTGAAAGGGTGTTTGCCGGGAGAAGCTCCTCGTCCGTTACAACGTTTGCGTTATTGATATTACGTGACGAAATGGGGTAAAACTACTTAAACTACGTCTGGCCTTTGTTACTGCTGCACTGTAAAGTATGTGGGGCTTGTCCTGGTCAGAGGGAGAATGAATGCAAATTTTAAATCCCAACTTCTCTGATTCACGGATTTTCACTGTCCACTTTGTAATAGCAGTTTACTTGGAAACACGCCATTTTCAATCTTTTACCACCGGCAAAATGTGAATACACGAACTGCTCCGAAAACGAAAGTGAAAGTTAAAAGTTGCGCTCGCAGCGGTGAGTGACCCAGCTGTCTCTGTATCGTTGGCATGGAGACAAGTCCCGGTGCACACGTGCTGACCCAACCAAAACCCATGGTGAAGGAATAAAAGTTCGGGGGCCACAAACAGGAGGCCGGCGTGCCGGATGCGGCCCGGGGGCCGCCTATTGAGGATCGCTGGTCTATGTAATCATCACATTGTGAATTAATTTTATGCTCAGAACAATTAGTTGTTCTTTCTCTTTTAAAAAATGACAATCTGTTACAGTTGCAATGAAATCATTTAGCATATCTGTTTGGAATATTCAGGGTTTAAACTCTTGTGTATTTGGTTTAAAAAGTAGAAACCCTGACTTCTTAGACATGGTTAACGATGTAGATATTGTTATTTTACAGGAGACTTGGTGCAAAGGAGATGCCCCCACTGGTTGTCCCCCTAACTATAGAGAGTTTATAGTCCCATCAACAAAACTACATGGAATCACCCAGGGTAGAGACTCAGGGGGAATGTTGATATGGTATAAGTCAGAACTAGCAAACTCAATAGTAATAATGAAAAAAGGGAAATATCACATTTGGTTAAAGATGAAAAACAATATAATATCCACTGAGAAAACAATTTTTTTATGTGCAATTTATATTCCCCCAATAGAATCTCCATATTTCAATAAGGAGATTTTCTCCAACATAGAAGAAGAGGTCAGTTATTTCCAGGCCCAGGGATCTGTGCTGATCACTGGAGATTTAAATGCTAGAACTGGCAAGGAGCTTGACTTTACTAGTACTGAAGGTGACAGTTACGTCACTGGAACTAACCTTGACTTCCCTATCCTTCCCAACAGGAATAATTATGACAAAAACACAAACAGGAGTGGAAAACAAGTCTTACAGCTTTGCAGAGAGCTGGGTCTGTACATTGTCAATGGAAGACTGCGAGGGGACTCCTTTGGACGGTATACGTATTGTTCAAACCTTGGCCGCAGCACTGTTGATTACAGTGTTGTGCCTGAACGCGTTCAATGAACGATCGTTCACGAACTCGTTCATATTTTGGGCGAATGTGAACTGAACGTACTGTATTTCTGCCTGATGAACGTTTATTGTGAACGCGTTCATTCTGGCGTTCGTGAACGGCGCGTTCTCACAGTTTAACTGCGTTCAAGACAGTGCCAGATTTCCATCGAGCCTTCCAGGCGAAAAGTTTCTACACGCAGCTCGCTTTACTTTCGATCAAAACGAAACTTAACTATTTCAGACAGAAACAGCTGCATACCAAACATGCAGTGAGGCATTACCAAACAAACACAGATTAATTCGTCCTGAACGGACAGAACACTGGCAAAACCAGCCTCCACAGAGTCGCACCGCGCATGCGTCATCAATGTGCTAAGCATGGAGGCAAAAACAAATGAAGGCTTCACATCTGTTTTTTTATTTATATATATTTAAAAAGTTTTGGAGTGATGTTGAATCTAATTTTTTTGATACTGCTAACTCTGTCCATTCTCTTACCCTTAAACATGTTATTTGCTGTTAACCCAGAAGTTAATGCTCTTGAACACACGATGAAATTTGTTATCCTATGCAAAATGTTTTATTCACAAACAAAAATTTGCAAAATCACTACCTAAATCTGCTCCTTTTCTCCTGGAACTGAGCTCTTTGCTTAAATCTCTTGATTTTGTTAAATAACAAAAAAAGTAATACCTTACTGAGTCATTATGAAAAGTTTTTCCATGAAACCACTGTCTGAACTATCTATTTATTTATTATTTTATTTTTCCCTTCCTTCTTCTTCTTCTTTTTTTTAAAAAAATTATTTATTTATTTACTTATTTATGTATTTTATTTTTAATTTGAACTCTATCCTGTACCGTAAACCTGAAACGGCACATTGAACTAAAGCCCCGGCTAGCCTTTCAAGGTATGTGCAAGTGAATAACAAATCAAAAGACACGGCAACGGCGAGCCAAAACAGATCCTCCACCACCCAAATTGCATTAACGGCGTACGATAGCGGCTCCGTTGTCTTCATCTCCCAGCCGCAGCTGGACAACCTGGTTTTGCAGAATATTGTCGAAGAGCTGCAGTTTCAGTGTTAAAACTGAAAACTGAAAAATAATAGCTTGCATCAACATATTGAAAAAAAAAAGAACTATGAACTAGTTCATTTTTGGAACTGTGAACTGTGAACTTTCCCAACACTGGTTGATTATGCTATAACAGATTTAGACCAAACCTCTTTGAGAGCCTTCACGGTGAAAGAACAAACACCTCTATCAGATCACTCTCAGATCACTTTGTATCTGAAAAGAGCAGACACGGGTAACACATGTTCTGAGCCATGTAAACTGTACAAAATAAAGAAAAGATACAGATGGGCACAAAACAGCCTGGCACAGTACCAGGACGCAATGGTCAGTGAAGATATAGATATCCAGTCTCTTCTAGACTCCTTCCTGGTCCAGAGCTACCCTCAGAATACAGAAGGTGTAGAGCTGTGTCTGGTAAACATTAACCACGTATTCGATCATTTGGCCTCATTGTCAAACCTAAAATGCAAAACAAAACAACCGAAGAAAATGAACAGGGAGAGGTGGTTTGATTCAGACTGTAAAACCATCAGGAAGACATTAAGAAAAGTCTCAAATCTAAAACACAGGAATCCAGACAGCCAGGAGCTCCGCCTGAGCTACTGTGAGACTCTAAAACAATATAAAAACACACTGAGAACAAAAAAAGAACAATATCTACAAAACCAATTACAACTAATTGAAGAGTCTCTAGGGTCAAATCAATTCTGCGAAAATTTGAACTCATTTACCATGACACGGTACAACGAACAGCCCATTCAAAACGGAGATACATGGAAAAATCATTTTGAAGATCTCTATAGAAAACATCAAAAGAATCAAGCTCAAGAACAGATTTCAGAAAAACTGAAAGATCTTGAAAGAGTCATTAAAAATTATCAAACCCCACTGGAGTATCCTATCACAGAATTAGAACTGGAGGACAAACTCAAGATTCTGCAGCCCAAAAACAGCATGCGGGCCTGATGGCATCTTAAATGAGATGTTGAACTATTCTTCCAGAAAATGCCAATTGGCTATACTAAAAATATTCAACTTGGTACTAAGTGTTGGTCATTTCCCTGAAAGCTGGAGTGAAGGGCTGATCACACCCATCTTTAAGAATGGAGACAAATTCGACCCCAACAACTACAGAGGCATCTTTGTAAGAAGTAATCTGGGGAAGTTATTCGGAAGTATTCTAAATTCAAGAATTATAGACAGTGTCTTAAGCAAAAGTCAGATTGGATTCCTTCCAAACTAGAACAGCTGACCACATTTTCACCCTACAAACACGAACTGATAAATATGTCAATAAAAACTAAAGAGACAATTCATGCATGCTTTGTTGATTTCCAAATCAAATATATTTCCAAATCTATCTATCTATCTATCTATCTATCTATCTATGTTTTCCACGTAATGGTCTCACTGTGTACTGTGTGCCTTAGATATTGGGGCCAATACCAAAAAACCAAAAGACAACCCTTTTCAATGTGGCATCAATTTCAACATTCTGTGGGTATAAAAAGCTGGTATTGTCAGTAAGTCATTCCAAGTTCATCATTCAAACAGCCATGAACACACGTCACTTAATGGACGAGCAGCGCCACCTGGCCATAGCACGCCTTCGGGTCGGGGGCAGGCAGTCAGAGGTTGCTCGTGAACTTGGTGTGTCTCAAAGTGTCATCAGCAGACTTGCATCAATACACAGAACTACTGGCAGAGTTTGTGGGAGACCCAGGAGTGGAGCCCCACGAGTGACAGACCGCAACGATGACCAGTACCTAAGGACCTATGCAATCAGACATCGTTATGCAACTGCCACACAGCTCCAGGTCCAGTTACGAGATGTGAGGGGTACTAGGGTTTCCAGACAAACCATTCGAAACCGACTCCACCGCTTTGGCTTGAATGCCAGACGACCGTTGCAGGTGACTCCACTGACACCAAGACACCGCCGTGAACATTTGCAGTGGGCACAAGACCATGTGACCTGGACAATGCAGCAGTGGTGAGTGTCGGGTCACCTTGCATAGAAATGATGGTCGTCAGCGTTGCTGGAGAAGGCGAGGTGAGCGATACGCCGAGGTCAACATGGTCCCCAGGGTTCCCTTTGGTGGAGGAGGTGCAACAGTCTGGGCAGGCATCGCCAGTCAGCGCAAAACAGATTTGGTTATTGTAGATGGCTCAGTCACTGCACGTTCTTACCTCAGAGACATCATAGAACCCATCATCATCCCCCAATTCCGCCAGCACACCCCCAAATTTCTGTTCATGGATGATAATGCTCCACCACATCGTGCCAGAATTGTCACAGCTCGACTTCAGGAAGTCGGAGTGCATCATATGGTATGGCCAGCAATGTCCCCTGACCTGAACCCCATAGAAGCACGCCTGGGATCTACACCCCCACGTGACCTGGCAGAACTGCGTGTAGCACTTGTGGAGGAGTGGAACGCATTGCCTCAGAACAACATCATGAGGCTAGTGAGGAGCATGAGACGTCGCTGTCAAGCTGTCATTGCGGCAAACGGTGGAAACACATGCTACCGACATTGTCAATTTTTGTTATTTGGGGCTATCCTTGTTATTGTCTAAATTTTTGGGGTAATAAATATTAAACTAATGAAAATGGTGTTTCTTCTCATTCATTATTAGTAATATCAAAGGGAACTTTTACTTATTTCATTAAAATTCAGACCAAATAGGAAAAGCACTCATGTAAATAACAATATCACTAACTTATTGTGAGTAGTGTGTGTGTATATATATATATATATATATATATGTATATATATATATATATATATATATATATATATATATATATATATATATATATATATAAATATATAATATATATAGCCTATATTACATGTACATAAATATTGTTATATGTCTTTTGTTTTGTTGAATAGTATTATTGTTATTATTGTTGAGATTGTGCTTTGGCAAACTCATGTTAAATGTCATTTTAATAAAGCCTTTTGAATTGAATTGAATTATACGGAGTTGTCATGAGACAGAGTCATTCAGCAGCCTGATGGCCTGTAGAAACTGATACCATGTTTGCCATAATATCTATCCACCCTCTAATAAGCAACAGTAGGAAACTAACTTGAAAAGCCTTTTTTCAGTGAAATAAGGCTTAATCGATTTCACAGTGCAAAAAGACGCTTCACTTGCAAAGAAAAATTAAATTTCCCATAAGTGACACATAACAAATTAAAGAAACTCTGAAACCATGTTTGCCATAATAATTATCCAACTTCAAACATTCTAAGAAATAATTTTTTTTCAGTGAGATACAGTTGAGTCTATTTCAGAGTGCGAAAAGAAGTTCTCTCACTGAGAACAGCTTGAAAATTGCCATGTGAGTTTTGTTAAAAAATGAATGAAAACACAACTGAAATCATCTTATCTATCCACATAATATCTATCCACCTTCAAATATTTTACAGTATGAAACTAACTTAAACAGCTTTTTTACAAGGAAATACAGCTTAATCTATTTCACAGTGCAAAAAAGACGCTTCTCTCGCTGAGAAATGCTCAAAGTTGCAGTAAGTGAGTTTTGAACAACAATGAATTAAATTAAAACTGCAAGCAGTGATGAACGGGCCCTCGCAGTCCGTGCGCACATCGGGGCATGCTGCCGTCCAAACGCGCCGCGGCTTAAACCCCATGGCTTGATCGTTGTTCACGGAGGCGGCAACCGCCTGCCTTTGGGACAGTGCACGCCGGGGGTGAATATCAGCCTCTTCTCCCAACGTGTGTTTGTAACGTGGTGGGTTGCCCCTGCCAGTATTAAGCGCTTTCAGGTGAAGTCAGAACAACTTCCTGCAATTCACAGAAATCCAAATGGACTACAGGTGAATGATTTCTAAAACATTTAGCAATCAGGTACGTTTTGACAATCGATTCTGCACTGTTATGTTGTGTGAAGTGTTATGGCCTTCTCTTTGCCTTTGTCTGGAATTCAGGCATGGACACTTGTGGTTTTGCAGGGAATAGATTGGAAGTGGGACAGAGAAGGGGGGATTGTGGCTTGCAGTAAACTTCCTCCGCCCTAAATTCGAACCCGGGTCCACTGCGTAAGTGGCATGCACTCTAACCACTCGACAACCGGCGCAGCTTAGACACTGCTTTCTGTTGTCACTGTGAAGGCAGGAAGGCAGCGCATCATAGGGGAGGATGGAAGTGGAATGCCACAGATTTAGATAGGTAGTGGAGTGCAGCCAGATTTGATTCTTCCTTTTGGAAAGGGACAGCGGTCAAGTGACCAGGTTTGACGAGCATCCTGCAGTAGCTGTGTTTGACCAAAGAACTCACTCAGTTGTTTCAAATCACAGGGGAAGCCACTGCGTTCATCGCGGAAAAGTTGGGCAGAATCACAACTACACACATCTTGTTGTGTGCCACATTGACAGGGCAGACACAACATGCAAATGGCATTCTGAGTAAATTGGCTTATTTGAAAATTGTGTGCTGTGACTTACTACCACTGACTTATCCATTATGTGGCTGTAAACATTACCTTGCAATTATGCCCTGTGGTGATGTGCAATTTAGACAAAACTACCTGCAAATGCCATGTACATCTGACTATGTTTGTCATCACTGCACATAAATGTGTGCAGAATAATGCTTCACTTGCCCTCTTTCAAAAATGTATTTATGGCTGTCTATCAGTGTCAAGCTTTTGATCTAAGTTCTGCTTTGTTTACCAGTTTTTATTCCAAGAAGTGCATGCTGCCACCTTTTGAAGTTTCAATAAAATCTGATGAATATGCGGCTGACTTACTGGAATTGAATGGAATCATTCAGAGGTTATCTAGATAGGATACATGTGCCTTGAAAGACAACAGTGCCATCTAGTGGCGACTTGTATCACGTACATCATACATTCATGTGCTTCTAAGCTAAATAGACCACTTCCTGTTGGACTGAGAGTGTGGGTGTAAATGAGTCATTTGTGCATCTTCTCATAACACACATGCATGCCAAATTTCATTCATGTACATGCATGTAGGGCGCCAAAATTGACTGCGATAAAACTTACTTCATGTTTCCAGTGGGTTTCCAGTGGGTGGCGCTATGGATATGACACAGTATTGATGCACAGATCTATTCAGGGCGACTCCCTCTAGATTCCCTCTAGATTTGGCCGAGCCAGGAAATAGTATGAAGGAGATATCAGGACTTGATGCTTCATGGCGAAGGATTGTTATGGCGGGCTCCGCAACTGCCAGCAGGAATGACGTAGGATAAAGATTTTAATAACTTTTCATCTTCAAGGTCAGAGGATGCTACTGAGTGACTTTGAAGTCGGTGGTGTTACATCTGTAGGAGGAGATAATTTAAGTACGAAGATTGGCAAAAATTTCAAAATGGCGTCCAAAATCAAAATGGCCGACTTAGTATTGATGCTGACATTTATTTGGGGAGACAGCCTCTACACTAAATAGAAGTTTGGTGTGGATAGGTAATTGTATGTTAAAGTTATAAAGCCTTGATGTTTGACCGCGAGGGGAAAAAATGGTTTCCACCGCCCCGCCCACTAAAGCATGTCGCAGCTGAAAGATTTTAATAACTTTTGTTCTCCAAGGCATGAAGAAAATTCCTGAGTTAATGTGAAGACTGTGGTGTTTAAGCTCTAGGACAAGATAATTTTCTAAGTCAGCATGAATTTGTCAAAAATTCCGCCACACATCTAAATAACTGACTTCCTGTTGTAGTGAGAGTAAGCATCCAAATGGGTTTTTTGTGCGTCTGGTCATGATGAAGGTGCGTACCGATTTGCGTCCTTCTATGTACAAGTAGGAGGCGGGGCATCACAATAGGGGGCGCTACAGAGCCCACGCGTCACCGCCACGCCCCATGACCACACAGATCTCATCAGGGCGACTCCCTCTGCATTCCTGAGAGATTTGGCCGAGATAGGAAATTGTATGAAGAAGTTATGAGGACACGATGCTTTACGGCGAAGGATTCGAATTTCCCGCTCCACTGTGGCCAGCAGGTATGACGTAGGATAAAGATTTTAATAACTTTTCATCTTCAAGGTCAGAGGATGCTACTGAGTGACTTTGAAGTCGGTGGCGTTACGTCTGTAGGAGGAGATAATTTAAGTACGAAGATTGTCAATATTTCAACATGACGGCCAAAATCAAAATGGCAGACTAAGTATTGATGCTGAGATGTGTTCGGGGAGACACCCTCTACACTTACGAGCAGTTTGGTGTGGATAGGAAATTGTATGTTGAAGTTATAAAGCCTCGATGCTTGACCGCGAGGGAAAAAAATGGTTTCCACTGCCCCGCCCACTAAAGTATGTCGCAGCTGAAAGATTTTAATAACTTTTGTTCTTCAAGACATGAAGAAAATTACTGAGTTAATTTTAAGACTGTGGTGTTTAAGCTCTAGGACAAGATAATTTTCAAAGTAGGCATGAATTGGACAAAAACGCCGCCACACATCTAAATAGCTGACTTCCTGTTGGAGTGACAGTATGGTCCCCACAGACTTTTTTGTGCGTCTGCTCACGATGAATCAGCGTACCGAATTTCGTTCATCTACGTGCATGTGGAAGGCAGGGAAGAACATTAGGGGGCGCTACAGAGCCTGCAGGTCACGACCTCGCCCAACGGCATTAAATTATCAAATTTTTCACTAGATGTGACGTATATTCCAAATTTGGTGAGTTTTTGGGTATGTTCAGGCCTCCAAAACTGCAGTTAAAGCGGTACACTAGTCCTTCCAATTACAATAGGGACCTCACAGGTCGATGACCTGCTCGGGCCTTAATAACAACTGAAACCATGTTTGCCATAACATATATCCAACTTGAAACATTCTAAGGTAGAAAACCAACTAGAGACATTCTCAAATGTCCCTTCTTATTTTGATATATTGTGCTTACACGTGACATTTAAGGATAGATAGAAAAACATTATCATTTAAGGTAAAGTCAAATCTGGTGTTGGTGTGCTTCAAACGTGAATTCTGTCTTGTGTGGTTGCAGAGTGTGAATGGATGAATTCATGTATTGTATGTTGTAACATAAAGGAATTTAGGTAAGGAGTTCATCCTGAAGGGGGTTGGTGAATAATTGTGTAGAAGTGTTTTAACCTTAGGTTTACGTAAGACACACAACAATGGTTGAAGGGTATAAGAAGTGTATGTATCAGGAGACTGAGGTGGAGATGATGGAATAGTGTTTTGAGGGAGATCAAATGTATTCTTGTGACTGTTACAAATTGAATGTACTGTGTATTATAATGGCTGCCTCTCCTCAGTCAACATTTTTGCTCCACTAGTGTGTGCTCTTGCTTGCAAAAGCAATAAAGAATTTCTAGAAAATACATTTCGTGTTGGATTCAGTGTTTTAGCAATTCTGATCTGCGCTAGACTGCTTTTCAATTGCCACGACAATTTTGGGTGCTCGTCCAGGATGTCTTTCCGGGATGTCTTTCTTAAACAAGCACTGACTGTAGCCCCTGCCCCGGATCTCAGCAGCTGTCCAGTTGCTCATCTTGATGTCCGCAGATGAAGTGATGGACTGACTGTTGTGATCAGCTGTTTCCTGGTTTTAGACTCCCCTGCTGTGGGTCACCCAACAGTGCACATCATTGACACCTCCGCCTATCTCACGCAATTCCTGGCATTGATGTCCCGGATTTTGGGAGCAGTTAAAAAGATTACCGTCTACACTGATGTCATCATTTGCCCTCCGCTGTTGTGTGACTCTTGCTTAGGGCTGTTCGATTATGGCAAAAATCATAATCATGATTATTAGGGCCCGAGCAGGGAACCTGCGAGGTCCCTATTGTAATTGTAATGATTATTCTGATTCTTCTTTTTTTTTTCCTTTGTCCAAAATGATCGCATTTTTCACTGCCTGAACATACCCCAAAACTCACCAAACTTGGAATATAAGTCACATCTGGCGAAAAATTTTATAATCTATTGTCGTCCTGAATTTCCACCACTAGGTGGCGCTGTTATTAAGGAAAGCGCGTTTTGGCTAATAACTCCCATATACTTTGTCGCACATTCAAAAACCTTACATCCACGCGTTCAGTGGATTGCGCTATATCTCGTGGTATAGGCCACGCCCATTTCCGCCTACCGTTTTTTTTCGCTACAACGCAAAATGTCGAAAACCTACTTTTTCGAACTCCTCCCAGGCGATTTCACCGATTTGCACAAAACTTGGCACACAGCATCTGTGGACCCTCCTGACAAAAAGTTATTAAAAGAATTTTGATAGGCCACACAATACTCAAGTTATTAAATAACAACTTCCTGCAGATTTGGTTACAAACAGGAAGTGTTGCATATCTCCACATTGGTGTGGTCTAATGACATGAAACTCATGATACTACTTCCCCATGAGCCCCTGAGGCCCTGTGCAAAATTTTAGGCGATGACCACAAGGTGGCACTCTTTAAATTGATGTATTTTATATCTCCACAACGGTTAGTCGGATTAAGACGAAACTTGGTACATTTATTGTCAGTGCCCTCCCGAGGACATCTGACCAAGGGTCTACCAATCCGCCACTAGGTGGCGCTCTGGTGTCAGTTTAATTGTATAATTGGCCCTGTGCCCACACCATAACACTTATGGAAACGAAATTCATAGAGGTGCTATAGAATGGCCCCTGTGACTCACTCACCGAAAATGACCACCAGGTGGCGCTATTTTCAATGCAAAAGCGTTTTTGGCTCATAACTCCCACTTAATATGTTGCATATTATTAAACCTCATCCCGATGTGTTCCCAACATTCAGCTGAATTGTTTGGTGTAGGCCACGCCCACTTTTGCGCTAACTTTCCATTTGCAAAATCACAACAAATGAAAAACCTACTTTTTCGAACTCCTCCTTGGCAATTTGGGTGATTTGCACCAAACCTTGCGTGAAGCATCTGTGGACCCTCCTGACAAAAAGTTATCAAAAGAATTTTGATAGTCCTTAAAACGGCTGAAATATAAAATGACAAATTCCTGCATATTGTGTTGAAAACAGTCAATCTTGCATATCTTTACAAAATACTGTCCGATTATCACATAAATGTTCATGATTGTGTGGTATCGACGAATGATGGTCTGTGTAAAATTTGGTGCAAATCGGCCCATAGATGGCGCTCTGGTCTCAGTCTAATCATTTTGAATGGAAAGTAAATGGGGAAATCTTCAAGTCCTCTTCAAAACTCATCAACTTTCAACCTCTCCTTGTCCCTCATGCTTTGAGCTAGACACATCATTCTAACTTTTAAAGAGTCAGAAGACCTCAAACTATTGGGCATGTATTCACTTATTAAAAATCTTTCATGGTTTTCAAATCATCACAGTTTTAGTTTTAAGGATTTGTAGGCTGTCTTCTGATTTTATAATGGGTGTGTATTGCGC
The DNA here is from genome assembly GCF_900880675.1 of Sparus aurata. NCBI lineage: Eukaryota > Metazoa > Chordata > Actinopteri > Spariformes > Sparidae > Sparus > Sparus aurata. The sequence continues at coordinate 1,047,362 of NC_044207.1, read as the reverse complement.
AGTGTTGGGCACGTTACTTTAAACAAGTAATTAGTAATCGTTACTAGTTACTTCTCCCAAAAAGTAACTGAGTTAGTAACTAAATTAGTCCACCATAAAAGTAATTACTCACCAGTCATTTTAGCTACTTTGCATCTACATATGTGTTCAGAAAATGTATTTCTGCATGGCAGACCAGCACCTGCTCTCCCCGATATTTTGCCAATGAGTGCTCTGAAGGAGTCTGAGTCAACTGTTGATAACGGGAGCAAGTTCTCAACAACATACCTGACTATCATTGCATTCAGTTCAGTCTGTGTTACAAGTTTTTGTGAGGCTGTTAGTGGAGCACACGTTAGCCACACCTGGCCTGCTATCATCATCAGCAGCGTCAGCAACAGAGTTTTGTCCAGTGTTAGTTTTGTAGAAGCGTGTGCCTTTTAGAGATGCTTCATTAGATCAGAGTTGCTTACAACGGACGTGGACAAATGAGATTAAAGTAGTGTCTGTACTTCCACTTTGAAAACATTAACTTTCCCTCCGGACTCGCCATAGCCGCAGTTCCCCTCTGCTAGTTTGAGTGTGTGAGGCTGCTGTGTGTGTGTGTGTGTGGCTTGTTTGTACACCGAACATTGCCACTGATTGGCTTAAGAACTCTCACTCAACGTTAGGGAGCCAATCATCACTTATGCGGTTGTCTCGCTCCCCCCTCCTCCCTCACCGGAGGAAAAAAAATACAGCTCTGAAGCTCCGGTGGCTGAGAGCCGAGATGGATGACAACAGCTTCAGTGATCAGCTTCAGTTTGTCACGCCCTCCATTTAATGGTCGGTAACGGCATTGTAACGATGGAAATAATAATATTGGTTAGATTACCTGTTACTGAAAAAAAATAACGCTGTGAGTAATGCCGTTTATTCTAACGCCGTTATTCCCAACACTGGTATTGCGTGAAATAGAATGTGTGACATCATAGCTACAGTGGAGAGCAGCTGGAAGAACTGTAGAAATAGTTCTCTTCAGCTTGATTTGGATCCCACATCTTTTACTTCACATAGACAATATATACATAGACATGTAGGAAATCTTGTTGGCTTTTGGCTGATCGTCTTATTTTAGATGTAGGACTTACACTTTTGGCTGTCAAAGCCCCAGAGGGACAAGCACAACAGCAACTCCCCCATGAGCTGCAATTTCTTCCTCTTCAGCTTTTATCATGCAGCAGGTGACATCTCCCATCCCATCAGTTAATCAGTTCTTCTCTGACCTGGCTGGATTCTCTGGATTTTTTTCAAGATCATCCAAGAGAACCAGTGTGTGTGACAGAGTGGTGGCACACAGACTCCTAAGAGCAAACAGAGGAAGATAGAACTTCCATATCTGTGCAGTGAACACTGTTTTAGCACAAAGGTGACATCATCCAGTGTTTTGACACCATTAGGGGAGTTTGAGCCTACCACTGTGCAAGAAGCTGGAAGGTTTGTGAGGCTACTGGAGGATGATCTTTTCAGCTTCTTCCTGAAACTATTTCATTGCATCATGCCTCGTGTGCACATTCTCTTCAGCCAGCTCCAGAGGCGGACCATCAACTCACTTTACTGCAGTGTGTGTGTGTGGTGCCGCCCCCTGCTGGTGAACGGGTTTACTGCAATGTTTGTGTGTGTGTGTGTGTGTGTGGTGCCGCCCCCTGCTGATGGACGGGTTTACTGCAGTGTGTGTGTGTGTGTGGTGCCGCCCTTTGCTGGTGGACGGGTTGACTGCAGTGTGTGTGTGTGTGTGTGGTGCCGCCCCCTGCTGGTGGACGGGTTTACTGCTGTGTGTGTGTGTGTGTGTGGTGCCGCCCTCTGCTGGTGGACGGGTTGACTGCTGTGTGTGTGTGTGTGTGTGTGGTGCCGCCCCCTGCTGGTGGACGGGTTTACTGCAGTCTGTGTGTGTGGTGCCGCCCCCTGCTGGTGGACGGGTTTACTGCAGTGTGTGTGTGTGTGGTGCCGCCCCCTGCTGGTGGACGGGTTTACTCCAGTGTGTGTGTGTGTGTGGTGCCGCCCCCTGCTAGTGGACGGGTTTACTGCAGTGTGTGTGTGTGGTGCCGTCCTCTGCTGGTGGACGGGTTTACTGCAGTGTGTGTGTGTGTTTGGTGCCGCCCTCTGCTGGTGGACGGGTTTACTGCAGTGTGTGTGGGGTGCCGCCCCCAGCTTGTGGACGGGTTTACTGCAGTGTGTGTGTGTGTGTGTGTGGTGCCATCCCCTGCTGGTGGACGGGTTTACTGCAGTGTGTATTCAGTTTTTGAAAATCTTGTACGGTTTTAGAATCATCACAGTTTTAGTTTTAGAGATTTTTAGGCCGTCTTCTGATTTTATAATGGGTGTGTATTGCGAGAGCTAGAGTGCGTGACATCATCGCTACAGTGGCGAGCAGATGGAAGACATAGAAATGTAGGAAATCTTTTTGGCTTTCAGCTGATGGTCTTATTTCAGAGGTAGGACTTACACTTTTGGCTAACAAAGCCCCAGAAGGAAAAGCACAACAGCAACTCCCCCATGAGCTGCAATTTCTTCCTCTTCAGCTTTTATCATGCAGCAGGTGACATCTCCCATCCCATCAGTTAATCAGTTCTTCTCTGACCTGGCTGGATTCTCTGGATTTTTTTCAAGATCATCCAAGAGAACCAGTGTGTGTGACAGAGTGGCGGTACACAGACTCCCAAGAGCAAACAGAGGAAGATGGAACTTCCATATCTGTGCAGTGAACACTGTTTTAGCACAAAGGTGACATCATCCAGTGTTTTGACACCATTAGGGGAGTTTGAGCCTACCACTGTGCAAGAAGCTGGAAGGTTTGTGAGGCTACTGGAGGATGATCTTTTCAGCTTCTTCCTGAAACTATTTTATTGCATCATGCCTCGTGTGCACATTCTCTTCAGCCAGCTCCGGAGGCGGACCATCAACTCACTTTACTGCAGTGTGTGTGTGTGGTGCCGCCCCCTGCTGGTGAACGGGTTTACTGCAAGTTTGTGTGTGTGTGGTGCCGCCCCCTGCTGGTGGACGGGTTTACTGCAGTGTGTGTGTGTGTGTGTGTGTGTGTGTGGTGCCGCCCTCTGCTGGTGGACGGGTTTACTGCAGTGTGTGTGTGTGGTGGCGTCCCCTGCTGGTGGACGGGTTTACTGCAGTGTGTGTGTGTGTGTGTGGTGCCGCCTCCTGCTGGTGGACGGGTTTACTGCAGTGTGTGTGTGTGTGTGGTGGCGCCCCCTGCTGGTGGACGGGTTTACTGCAGTGTGCGTGTGTGTGTGTGTGGTGCCGCCCCCTGCTGGTGGACGGGTTTACTGCAGTCTGTGTGTGTGGTGCCGCCCCCTGCTGGTGGACGGGTTTACTGCAGTGTGTGTGTGTGTGTGTGTGTGTGGTGCCGCCCTCTGCTGGTGGACGGGTTTACTGCAGTGTGTGTGTGTGTGTGTGGTGGCGCCCCCTGCTGGTGGACGGGTTTACTGCAGTGTGTATGTGTGTGTGTGGTGTCGCCCCCTGCTGGTGGAAGGGTTTACTGCAGTGTGTGTGTGGTGCCGCCCCCTGCTGGGTTTACTGCAGTCTGTGTGTGTGGTGCCGCCCCCTGCTGGTGGACGGGTTTACTGCAGTGTGTGTGTGTGTGTGGTGCCGCCCTCTGCTGGTGGACGGGTTTACTGCAGTGTGTGTGTGGTGCCGCCCTCTGCTGGTGGACGGGTTTACTGCAGTGTGTGTGTGTGGTGCCGCCCTCTGCTGGTAGACGGGTTTACTGCAGTGTATGTGGGGTGCCGCCCCCAGCTTGTGGACGGGTTTACTGCAGTGTGTGTGTGTGTGGTGCCACCCCCTGCTGGTGGACGGGTTTACTGCAGTGTGTGTGTGTGTGTGTGGTGCCGCCCCCTGCTGGTGGACGGGTTGGACGCGCATGGACTGCGAGGGCCCGTTCAACGCTGCTTGCAGCTTTAATTAGGGCCCGAGCAGGGAACCTGCAAGGACCCTATTGTTTTTCCAAATGATTTTTATTATTATTATTAGGGCCCGAGCAGAGAACCTGCTAATAACTCCCATATACTTTGTCCCACATTCAAAAACCTTACATCCACGCGTTCAGTGGATTGTGCTGTATCTCGTGGTATAGGCCACGCCCATTTCCGCCTAGCGTTTTTTTTCGCTACAACGCAAAATGTCGAAAACCTACTTTTTCGAACTCCTCCCAAGCGATTTCACCGATTTGCACGAAACTTGACACACAGCATCTGTGGACCCTTCTGACAAAAAGTTATTAAAGGAATTTTGATAGGCCACACAATACTCCAGTTATTAAATAACAACTTCCTGCAGATTTGGTTACAAACAGGAAGTGTTGCATATCTCCACATTGGTGTGGTCTAAAGACATGAAACTCAGGATACTACTTCGCCATGAGCCCCTGAGGCCCTGTGCAAAATTTTAGGCGATGACCACAAGGTGGCGCTCTTTAAATTGATGTATTTTATATCTCCACAACGGTGCATCGGAATAAGACGAAACTTGGTACATATATTGTCAGTGCCCTCCTGAGGACATCTGACAAAGGGTTTACCGATCCACCACTAGGTGGCGCTCTGGCGTAATTGTATATTTGGCCCTGTGCCCACACCATAACACTTATGGAAATGAAATTCATAGAGGTGCTATGGAATGGCCCCTGTGACTCACTCACCGAAAATGACCACCAGGTGGCGCTATTTTCAATGCAAAAGCGTTTTTGGCTCATAACTCCCACTTGATATGTTCCACATTATTAATCCTCATATATATGTATTCCCTGAATTTAGCTGAATTGTTTGATGTGGGCCACGCCCACTTTTGCAGTAACTTTCCATTCGCAAATTTGCAAACAATGAAAAACCTACTTTTTCGAACTCCTCCTAGACGATTTGACCAATTTGCACCAAACTTTGCATGTAGCATCTGTAGACCCTCCTGACAAAAAGTTATTAAAAGAATTTTGATAGTCCATAAACTGCCTGAAATATAATATGACAAATTCCTGCATATTGTGTTGAAAACAGACAATCTTGCATATCTTCATGAAATACTGTCCGATTATCACATAAATACTATTCATTGTGTGGTATGGCATGATGATGCACTGTGTAAAATTTGGTGCAAATCGGCCAATAGATAGCGCTCTGGTGGCAGTGTAATTATTTTGAATGGAAAGTAAATGGGGAAATCTTCAAATCCTCTTCAAAACTCATCAACTTTCAACCTCTCCTTGTCCCTCATGCTTTGAGCTAGAGACACCATTCCAACTTTTAAAGAGTCAGAAGACTTTGAACTATTGGGCCTGTATTCAGTTTTTAAAAATCTTGCACGGTTTTCAAATCATCACAGTTTCAGTTTTAAAGATTTTTAGGCCGTCTTCTGATTTCACAATGGGTGTGTATTGCGTGAGCTAGAGTGTGTGACATCATCGCTACAGTGGAGAGCAGATGGAAGACGTAGACAATATATATATACATAGAAATGTAGGAAATCTTGTTGGCTTTCAGCTGACGGTCTCATTTCAGAGGTAGGACTTACACATTTGGCTGCTAAAGCCCCAGAGGGAAAAGCACAACAGCAACACCCCCATGAGCTGCAATTTCTTTCTCTTCAGCTTTTATCATGCAGCAGGTGACATCTCCCATCCCATCAGTTAATCAGTTCTTCTCTGACCTGGCACACAGACTCCCAAGAGCAAACAGAGTAAAGGCGGGTACACACTACAGGATTTTTCAAACCTTCACAGATTGGGAGACCACACACGTGATGATAACAAAAGACAGATCGCACAAGATCTCTCTCTGCTGATCTTACAGTGTGTGGTGTTCTCCGTAGGGAACTCCACACACTAACTGATTCTTCAGCAGAGTATCAGGTTCTTCACGCTCAATATTACAAATCTCACGAGGTCAAACGTGACCTCAGTGTAAACAAACATGGCGGACGAACCGGAAGATGCAGTGGTGTTTTTTTTAGGCCTATTGCTGGCTGAAAAAGTCATGGAGACGGCGAGAGTGGGGGCTGTATGCGTTACAGCGCGAGTTGGAGGTAAGGAAAAATTGTCACAAGTTTTACAGATAGCTTCGAGAGCAGCGTTGTGCGCTCTGGCCCCCGGTACTGTGGGTAACCATGGCAACAAGTAAATAAAAGGCTGACGGAGAAACACAGCTGACTCAGCTGGCTTCTTGATTGGCTGTTTGTCCGGTCCACGTGACATCACACGCTGTGCGTGCTCGGCTCCACTCGGAACACCCCACACATTACAGGATTTCTAGGCACAAATATTATGTTATGTTAATACATGTTCATTATTTACGATCTCTCCTTCCGACGCTTTCCAAGCACATCTGACCGAACAAAATCACTCTTAACACACCCCACACCACAGGAAAATCAGACACGATGTCCTTTGTAAACATCAGATAATCGTTCCTTTGCTGGCTTTGATCGTAAGCAGGAAATCGGGACAAAAATCACCCTGATTATCCTGTAATGTGTACCCCCCTTAAGATGGAACTTCCATATCTTTGCAGTGAACACTGTGACAGTGTGACATCATCCAGTGTTTCGAAACCATTAGGGGAGCTTGAGCCTACCACTGTACCAGAAGCTGGAAGGTTTGTGAGGCTACTGGAGGATGACTCGTTCAGCTTCTTCCTGAAATTATTTCATTGCATCATGCCTCGTGTGCACATTCTTTTCATCCAGCTCAAGAGGTGGACCATCGTCTCAGTCTTTGTCAGGGGAATCATGCAGCAGTTGACACAATTATTCTGAATTCAGCGTACATTATTTCACACCTGCAATATCAGGCCACCGAATCATAAAGCAACAACTTCCTCAGCGGAAGGTGTTGCTTGAGCAAGCCACGATGGCAGCATGCCCCGACGGCAGCATGCCCCGACGGCAGCATGCCCCGACACGCGTGGACTGCGAGGGCCCGTTCAACGCTGCTTGCAGCTTTAATTTTGATTGATATTGTAATCACGATTATTAAAGACAATTATTCATTGATTTGAGAACAAGCACTTATTGAACTCTGAACTCTGGTATTTCTTTTAACAAAATACGTTTGAACTCAAAAACAAGAAAAACTCAAATAAATAAGAGAAAAATATATGTAAAAATAAAAAATAAACACAATCCCGGTGTGGCTCGACCATAGGTCCGTTGTGGTGGCAAAATATAATGCTGTTGAAACTTCTCTTGCAACTTTTCCGCGACATTCGTCATAAAGGGCAGGCAGCGCAATTCTGCTGGTATGGTGACGTGATGGTAACACATACCGCTTGTCCCATGTGTTAATCAGTTTATTGATCCCCGGGTCGCTAACAGTGTTGATAGGGCACATGTCAATCATGTATGTGACGGCATCCGTTATTTCTTTATGCCTGTGGGAGCTGGGTGGATATGCGCTGGCATTGGAAAGTGTGTCCTCAATTGAGGACTGTGTGTATGTGTGGGATTTGGTGTTTGACCGCCCCGTTGACCCGTCACGCCGCGCCCCCCGTCGACGCGTCCCGTCATGTCACGACGCCCTAAGATTTCACAATATGTGAACTTTTCACAACACACAATGACATTTTATAGAACACAATGAATACACAAATTAAATTTTGCAGAAGACAACATGATATAACAAAACACAGGAACATTTAAAAGAAAACAATATGTCACAAAACACTAAGATTTAACATAACGCAACAACAAAACATTTCCCAAAACACAATAACTTTTCACAGAAGAAAACAAGGTATTACAAAATGCAACATTTCACAAAACAATAACATTTTACAAAATAGTATAACAGTTTTAAAAACATGATAACATTTTACAAATAATCATAACATTTCCCAGAACACAATAGTGACACATTTTCTAAAGTTTTGCATAGCTGGACCCAGGGTTAGGGTTGGCTCAGAGGAAGGGCTGAAAAAATGAATGAGATTAGAATCAAGATATTCATGAATATGTATGCGCACGCTGCGACCGGCAGGAAAAGTTTGGCTGTCAATGTTTTTGTCATGTTTTATTGTTTAATGTCAGTTTGTGTCTGTGACAACGAGATCGAAAGTGACTTTTTACTGTGCACGGTGCTTTTGACGGAAGCGACATGGATCTATTTTATGTCATATCGCTGTTTCTGCTGCCTCTCCTGTTTTACCCGGATATCATCAATGCCTGCCCGGCCAGGAGGAAATACAGCAGAAGTGAGTTGCTGCAACTTAACTCTGAGATCGGCTGGCGTGTCAGACATCACGCTACATATTCTGGGTCTCATCCGAAGACATCCTAATAACATCTACAGAGAAACAGGGCAGAAGAGGAGACGAAAGAGGGGGAAGTGAGGAGGCTTCCGGCTACGACTGAGGAAGATGCGACTTAACCGGCTCCTGCTGCCCTCTATGATCCTGGGGAACGTCCAATCACTAAGAAATAAAATGGATGAACTCCTGGGGAATGCCCGCTTTCTTAAGGATTTCAAAGACTGCTGCGTGATGGCGTTTCCGGAGAGATGGTTAACCGAACGCGACCAGGACTCAGACCTGATGATCAGTGGATTTGGAGCTCCACACCGCCTAGATCGGAACGGTGAGGTGACGAAGAAAACTTGGGGGGGGGTCTGTCTTTACATTAATCAAAGATACTGTACTACTGTGACAGTGAGAGAACACATCTGTACTCCAGATGTGGAACTTTTATCAGTGTCGGTGCGCCCCTTTTACCTACCACGTGAGTTTCCCCAACTCTTCATTAGAGTTGTGTATATCCACCCCAGAGCGCACGCCCCCTCTGCTTGGCCAAAAACGCAACAAAGGCAATTATGGAGGGGGAGGAATAGCCGAAGCTGAGGCTTACCAGCGGGAGGATGGGTCAGCAGGAGTGAGGTATCCAAGGGAGAGTCGCCCCAATCACACGTGCACACACCTCCCCACACACACACACACATGGGGAGGATTACACCAGGGGTCGACACAGCACACAATAAGGGGACACCACCACCGATGGGCACCAACCACCGCCACCTTTAGGCTCTCGGCTTTTGCACAGAGAGGGGACAAACACGACAATTAGCAGGACATCACTAGAACAAATAGACAAAACAGTGGGTCACACTGGCCAAAATACTGCTAGAAAATACAATACAATTAATATGGCAACACAAACAAAACAAATTATTGCTTGGGACTAGGGCTGCACGATTCTGGAAAAAATGTGAATCACGATTTTTTTGCTTAGAATTGAGATCACGATTCTCTGGCACGATTTTTTTCACAAAATGTTTATTGCACTGATGAACTTGAACCAAAAAAAAAAAAAACATTGTAGTATGAAAAAGCAATGTTTTTTTTTTGTTTTGTTAGTTCTATCATTGGATGATAAATGATTTTTACAAAAGTAAAAAAAAAAATTAGTCTCCAAGATGAGAGGGCATCCTCTAATACCTCATGTTGTACAGTGTTTATTGGGGCCGTAGCTTTGGCTAGGTGATATGTGATAGCTGCTGTGATTGGCTTTCTAAAACGGAGGCATAATATTCTTCCATTTCCAAAAGCCGCCTCTGAGGTGACGTGACGTGAAGCCCGAAGTTGGGCTGCAAACAGTTGACAACAAATTTGTCTTCAAAATAAGAGCTTTACATTGCACCCCATTGGAGTTTAGAACTGGGTTCTCAGCGGGGGGCTTTTAATTTGAAAGTAGCGACCGTTCCTAGCTTGTCGCTACAACAACCTAGCAGTCGAGGCGGAAATAAGTGTACCGTCCGAGGCAGCAAATCGGCGGACCAAAACAGACCCCCAATTTGCCGCCCTCTGTCTAAAACCGCGGACCTAGCCGTCAATAGGACGGGCAGATTGGCGGCTTGCTGCCTTGTCTAAAAACGGCTTCTCACACTCCTTCCAAACACTCAACTGCAGGTGGGCTTCCGCCACTGAATCACGTGTTGTAAAGACGCTTTACCACAGGTTGTGGGAGGAGGCAGCGGCCGTGCTGCGTTTGGGGGCGCTTCAAAAAATCCGGGAGGAAAATAGGAGCATTTGTTTGTGATTCGGCTCGAGATATAAAATGCTTCAGAATTGCTGTGTGTAGAAATGAGATCACGTGTATGTGTGAATCGAGATCGCGATTTTTTAACGATTTTTTGTGCAGCCCTACTATAAACTATGGTTAAGATAAGGACCGAATCAAAGAGTGGCGTCATGCAAGGTCTGCAAAAAAGATTTGCAGATTTGTGCAATGGGAGAGCCTGCGCTCTCCAGTCACAAGAAATGTAAGTAAGACTTTTTGAGTAACTTAGGCCAACACTGCACGTTAACACTTTATGTTAACCGCTAACGTTAGCTAAACCATAACACGCTAAATAATAATTAACACACCATTAATCACGTTAAGTGACCTCGTTAAGTTAGCGCCTGATTGTCCGTGTGTCGTTACACATGCAGACTGGTAGCAATAGAGAAGGATGGCTGAAGAGAAGGTCGAATTTGATGCACCAGAGCTGAAAGTGCCAGAGTCAGAAACTGACTGTTCAGTTTGTCTCTGTAACGTCACACCAGGCACTAACATACGTAAGAGCTTTAAGTGTGAAAAGGAAATGTTCACTTTTCTCCCATTTTTAGCCTACATTGTAAGGCCCTTTAGCTAATGTTTATGAAGTTTTTGTATGTTTTATCTGAATACAGACTGATGTGAAACAGATTGACGTTATGTCGCTGATATATTATAGTCAGTAGCCCAGCAGGACTAACCTGTTGAGGCAATGATAGCTTACCTTGTTATTGCTAGCCTGGACGGGGATCTTGCTCACAATTTTTCTAAAAGACGGAGAATCCACTGTTGAAAGTGGCAGCATATCTTCGACAACAAACTCTGCCACAGTCTCCTCCCTTTTTGAGGTTCAAGCATCGCAGAACGGGAGAATGTTTTTGCTGCTTGGTTTTTTCTCTGCTCTCATCCTCAGTTTGCTTTCTTTTGGTTACTAGCTTAATGTTAGTGTGGCACCGCTCTAGATGTTTCGTTAAATTACTTGTGTTGTTTCGCGAGGTAGAGAGATCTTTTGGTTTTGCACACAAAGTGCATGTAGCTATAATGTTCTTCACATCCTTGTCTCTGAGGAACTGAAAATAATGAGCGTATGTCCATCTTGCGAGTGTAGAGTCCAACTTGTCTGCTGCTGCAGTCGTCTTCTCCTCAATCAATAGTTCTCCAGCACTAACAGGAAGCTGTTGGCGAATTTGTATAAAAACAACACACCACTTAATTTCGGGTTTAAAATGCATTGTAACATGCGTTACTGGGATTTGTACCAAGTAAAATATTTTTTTTGTAATGCCTTACATTACTGCGTTACAGCAAAAAGTAATGCATTACAGTAATTGCATTACTTTTGTAATGCGTTACTCCCAACACTGCATTTTGAAACATACAAATTTATGTCAAAAAAGAAAATTACAGGGTGCTCTCAGGTCTCTCTTTGTCTCGGTGCGAGTGTGTCTGAAGAACGCCAAGTGGCTTCCATTTTTTTGGATAAAACTTTGTGTTCTCCTTTAATTTCTAAACTTTTTGCTATTATGAAACATAATTTTAGAAGTTTACAGCATAACACAGTATAATTGTGATAAAAAGTGAAAAAAAAAATAAAAATGAGTGTATATATTCCTGTAGATCATGTATTTTACCCCAGCGATATGGTGCTGGAAAAATTTGAAAATGACCCTTAAAAGTGCTTGAATTTGACCTTGAAAAATGTGTACGAACCCTGAAAGACGCAACTAGCTCAGTAGAGTTGACAATAATCCACTCAGAGCAATAATTTACTGCCACAATAGTCCATAATAATCTACAGTAGGCCTCATATGCATTAGGGTTGTTTAGCACACTTCACATTAGAGACCTACAAACTGAGGAAACACTAAAATTGATAAATTAATCATAAAAACAACCTAAAGTGAATCGGAACATGTAGGGGCGCTCCGCAGTGTGCGACCCAGCAACCTCTCAGTCGCTCTGTTGTTTTATTGTCTTTAAACTGTTGTAAGCGTGTGTTTTTACTCACCTTTTTAATAAGTGTGTGGAAGATTTGTCAGCACTCCAGTGCCGCGGATCATGGGTACTTCAGTGAAGCTTTTTGTACTTTTTTGCGTGTCATTGCTGCTGCTGGATTGTGCCAGCCACGCCGAAGGACATAGCAGCGGGAGAGCTGCTCTCAGCCGGGAGCTTCTCCTGTCCTTACAGACTTCTACAGCCGGCATGGTCCCAGAGAACATACCGATGGAGCTCCGAAGGCAGTTTAAGAAGTCAAGCCATCGGAAACGAGGACGAAGAGGCGGTGTACAAAGGAGATTCAAAACTCTTCGGCTTGACAATCGCCGCAAACTACCGCCACTTCCTTCTGTCTTGCTGTCAAACGTTCAGTCTAGTAGGAACAAAATAGACGAGCTGGAGACATACGCCAAGTTTAAACGGGAAGTTAAAGACACCTGCCTCCTTGCCTTCACCGAGACATGGCTCAGTGATAGGGATCAAGACTCGGACCTGACTCTAACTGGGTTTGGTAGCCCAATTCGCACGGACCGGTCACCGGAGATCACCGGCAAAAGTCGAGGTGGGGGAGTCTGCTTCTACGTTAACCAGAGGTACTGTAACACCGTGGTGATCAGAGAGAGGATATGCACCGCTGATGTGGAATTACTGTCTATTTCTCTCCGCCTCTTTTACCTGCCTCGCGAATTTCAACAACTCTTTTTTACCTTAGTGTACATTCACCCGCGAGCCAACGCGTCAGCTGTTTTCCAGCTGATCGGTGATGTCACAGACAAACTGGACTCTATTTGCCCTGACGCACCAAAGTTTGTCCTAGGAGATTTTAATCATTGTAATTTAAAAAAGTCCTTGAGGACATATGAACAGTATGTTACTTGTCCCACCACACATAGGAACACCGTACTGGATCTTTGCTATGGATCAGTCAGTGGGGCTTACAAATCCCAGCCTCTACCTCCCTTTGGTGCTTCTTACCACAGCAGCGTGTATCTACTGCCTGTATACAAGCCAGCCTTCAGACGTCTGGAGCAGGAGGAGAGAACAGTGAAAGTCTGGTCCGAGGATAACATCTCCTCCCTCCAGGCATGCTTTGAGTGTACAGTCTGGAACTGCTTTTATGATGTGTGTGATGATGTATTTGAACTCTCAGACACTATCTCATCATACATCACATTCTGTGTGGACTTGATAATTCCTACTAAAAAAGTGATCACCTACCCTAATAATAAGCCCTGGGTGACTAAAGAACTTAAAGGTGTGATCAACAAGAAGAAAAGAGTCTTCTATTCAGGTGACCTCCTGGAGAAAAAGGCAGTTTCTAAAGAAGTTAAGGAGAAAATAAGGAAGTCCAAAATAAAGTATAAGAATAAAATCGAAAGTCAGTATTGTAGGGGAGATCTTAGAGCCGCTTGGAGAGGAATAAAGTCTATGGCATCAATTAATCAGTCATCTTGTGAGACCAGGCAGCCCATCCGAGTAAATAGTGTGGATGATAGAAACTTGGCAAACTGTTTCAATTCGTATTTCTCCCGGTTTGAAAGGTCTGATTTTATGAATAATATTTCTATGCTGCGGGAATCTCTGTCCCCACAGAATGATATTGTGATATCCCAGGGAAATGTCACAAATCTCCTCAAGAGGGTAAATATACGTAAGGCTGCTGGCCCAGACTCCATCTGCGGTCGCACTCTGCGACACTGTGCTGACCAGCTCAGTGAAGTGTTCTCACTTCTGTTCCAGATGTGTGTGGAGAGTGGCCAGATACCGACTATGTGGAAGACATCCACCATAATTCCTGTTCCTAAAGCTTGTAATCCAAGAGAACTCAATGAATTCAGGCCAGTCGCTCTCATGTCTCTTGTGATGAAGGTTCTTGAGAAAATATTAAAGGATGAAATTGTCTCCCTTATAAATGGTAAACTTGATCCACTACAATTTGCATATCAGCCTGGGAAAGGTGTGGATGATGCCAAGATTTTTATCTTAGACAGGCTATATAAGCACCTTGAGAAACCCAGTTCACATGCTAGGCATTTATTCGCTGATTTTTCCTCAGCTTTTAATAAGATGCAGCCTCATATTTTAATTGAACGTCTTGCTTCTTACTTTGATCTACCTGATCAGATTTTATTGCTGCTCTTAAATTTCTTAACTGACAGAATTCAGCGAGTATTTGTGAATGGTTATATGTCTACCTCCATCACTTCCAACACAGGCTCTCCACAGGGCTGTGTCCTTTCTCCTTTGTTATTTATTATGTATACTGACAGCTGCAGGTCTTCCCAAGTGGACAGCCATCTTGTTAAATTTTTTTATTGATGACACGGCCCTACTGTCACTCCTCCAGGGGGCCCAATCAGACCATGGCTGTGCATTATCTTCATTTGTGGAATGGTGCGATGACAACTACCTGGACTTAAACGTAGCAAAAACCAAGGAGTTAATCATTGACTTTAGGAGGAACCCTCCTGATTCTGCTGCATGCACTATTCATGGAGGAAAGGTAGAAATTGTGGAGACATACAAGTATTTAGGTACAGTGTTTGACTCCAGACTCAAGTTTGACAAAAACACAGAGTCTATTGTTAAACGGGGCCAACAACGTATCCATCTACTGCGGAAGCTGAATTCTTTTAATGTTTCTAAGAGCATTTTATGTAACTTCTATCATTCTTTTATTGAAAGCTTGTTGACATTTTCTTTTATTTGTTGGTTTTATGGTTTATCTGTGAGGGAGAAGAACTGTCTCAGCAGCATTATCAAAGTCTGTTCCAAGATCATTGGAATTCAGCTAACAGACTTAAGCTCGATCTGGAAAAAACAAGTTATCCAGAAAGCCAGAAAGGTCATTAGTCATCCTGACCACATCCTCGGTCAGGAATTCTGTTTGATGCCCTCAGGGCGGCGTTAACCCCCCCCCCCCCCCCCCCGAGGAAGACAAACAGATTTGCAAATTCATTTATTCCTTCAGTCAGTCTATCAGTGTTATGGCATTCACATGTGAGATACATTTTATTTTAGCCCTCTCCTAAAGCAAACACTTAAGCTAACTAAAAAAAATCAGCATTTTACCTAGCCCCTCCAACCCACATAATGAAAAAAAAAAAACCCTTACCTTTATCCAACGAGCGTTTTTCTTCATCTAGTTTCTTCTTTTTGCTGCGCTAGAGGAATACGCTAGTTTGGACGCCATGCCGTGAATGACCTGAACTTACGGCTCGGCGCAGTTCCCCGCCCCCTCGTAGCAGTACTGGTCGTCATAGCAACGCGGCGTGGTAGACACCAGATATAACCAATCAGCGGGCCAGGTGTCAGGTCCTTTTCACATCTTTTCCTTCGGGTCATTCCTCAGGATTGCAGCTGACCTTGCAACTTGAGGGGGCCCCCTAGTGGCGCGGGGGCCCTATGCACCCGCATAGTCCGCTTATAGCAAGAAACGGCTCTGATATTTAGAGACAACAGAATGTGACAGCTTTGTCACAATAACAACTTCAAATTTTGATATTTTGTAATTGCTTCACTTCAAACGGCCACACAGTGGCACATTAATGGTCCAACTGGTTTATCAAGAGTAGATGAATAGCCTAAATGTTGTCTTACTGTAAATGATCATGTTTCGTTTTCCTTGTAATGTCACCATTAAATACATTTGAACGTTGTCTATCTGGTACATTATAGTAAGTCTTGCCCAATAACAATACAATACAATTACAACAGTTATTCATTATTATGATGACAACTGTGCTTATGTGCATAATTATATCACAGCTGAGGGGAATTTGCTACATTAACAAGTAAGCATAACTATAGACACATAAGATGATGCATTTTCTCATAGCAACATTTTTCACAATGAATGAAATACATTTCACTGAATGAATGAAATACAATAATCAGAACAAATGACTGAATCAGATGCCTGGTCCCGCTGCATCATCTCATCACACAGAATAGCTCAGGATAATTCTTTGTATTGTTAATGTGACGGGAACAGAAAGGGTTAATTAATAAGAGTTTATAATACAGATAACATTGGACACAGCAGTTAACCACTTCTCCATCATCACCACAAGCTGACAGAACTGAGCAGTTTATTGACGACAGCTTTCAGGGTTGTTGCGTTACATGAAGGATTTTATAGGTTTATTCATGTTGACTATCCCATAGGTGCGGCCACACGGCTGCTACTGATCTGAAAGTATTTGATATTTGAGTAGAAAAGAGGCAGAGGCCTTATGGATATGGAAATTCATCGAAACACACGTCATATACGTCAGCGTAGATGAGAGCCAATTAGGGCAAAGTCCTGACGTCATGAAGGTGGGTCTAGGGTCGCGCAGTACCTGGAGAGCAACTGCGCGAATGCTCTGCAGCAGCCTCGCTCCCGCGATAACTTAAGGTCATGTGATATCAGATGCGGAGCAAAAACCACTCCCATCCAGATCATCGTGGACACATTTTAACCAGCATGCATCACGATTTAGGCAGCGCTGCGCAGCGCTGCTGCTTGATCTTGAACTCGCCTAATAACACACAAATGCTTGATCAAGGGCCCAGCCAATTGCTAGAAGAAGAGCTTGAGCACTCCTGTCAGATAATGAACTGCGACTTTTTTTCGTTTGGTGTGAAATTAATGCAAAATTTTGCACCGGACTCAGTGTGCATGCTTTACATGCGGAACATTGCTGCATTACTGATACTCGATATTTCCTCTGCATCGATGAATTTGCTTGCATATTTAAATATAGCAAGACCTGACATTCACAAACTTGATTTTCTTATCAGAGTGAGGAACAACAGTAACACGGTTTTCTCTTCACAACGTGTTGCTGCCGTTCGCGCAATTTTTTTTCATACAAGAAGTCTGGTAATCTCATAAATATTACTGAGAGGCCGTCGCTACGTGATTGTCCAGTGACGACGTTGACTGATTGGCCAGTGACGACGTTGACTAGCTTGACGACGTTGCTTGACGACGTTGACTGATTGGCCAGTGAAGGCGCTACGTGATTGGCCAGTGACGACGTTGACTGATTGACCAGTGACAACGTTGAGGTGCTTGACGATGTTGACTGATTGGCTAGTGATGACGTTGACTTGCGCTGGTGATGCCAACTTGGTGTTTGACATTTGTTTGACTCGAGGCGCGCAGGCAGATATCGACCACACAATCTAAGGTAATGTAAAGTAAAACATATTATTTATTATTATTATTAGCACATACAGTGATGTGCATGACCCAATTGTTGAAAAATGCACGCTAAAGTGCCCTCCTGAGAGCCAAAAAAAGCGTGCCAAAGTGCCCTCTTGGTTGGCAAAACACACTAAACTGCCCCCTTTGCGGATTAAAACATGATAAACTGCCCTCTTGGGAGCCAAAACACGCGCTAAAGTGCCCTCTTGGGAGCCAAATTGCGCGCTAAAGTGCCCTCTTGAGAGCCAAAACGCACGCTAAAGTGCCCTCTTGGGAGCCAGAACGCGCGCTAAAGTGCCCTTCTTTTCGCCCCTGCCCTTCAAAAAGTCTGTGCACGCCATTGAGCACATATTAACACCACACTTACCTTTTTTGCTCTTACTGAATCGTCGCCAGTTTAACAAGATGCATCACAGTGGTAAAGAGCAGTGAGTACAAGAGATCAATGCATCCTTTTGTTTGGGGGAATGTGTCTGCGAGATGAAAGATGTACTTTATGTTTTCATGAATACGCTACCTGTGTATATTTCCTAGGAATCTTTCTGCTTTTGGGGCACCTGAGGCAGATAGTAAGTAAAAACATCTTGATATGACATCTTAAACTTCCAGATTGTATGGGATTATTTACAAAGAGTTGTTGAGAGCAGTGGAGGGATGTATGTTCATCATTAGTATATAAAAGAACACTCTCCCCTTATCAGGCAGCTTTTCATCCTTCCCTAATGTCAATACATTACATTCATTCATTTTGGCTAATCCAATCAACACAGTGACCCAACTTTTTTGTAACTCGGGTTTAATGTATTAGTTTAATAAAAGTATTCTTTTACATTTCAGTGAGAACAGAGCGGGACAAGTGTCATACTATCCACGAGAATGTGACTGACTATCCACTGTTAAAGGTCAGATTAATTCACAACACACATATTACATTATGTTAACAGGCTAGGTGTGATGTGACCTTGCTAACTTCTTCCTCCCCACACCCTTAGCATTAACTGTTGAAAAAGTGCTATTTCCTTTTCATATGGTTAGTGTAATTAATGGCTCAGCAACGGTATTGTTATATCATACAATATTCCAAGGGCTAGTTGCCATTGATGCAGAGGTAGAGTCAGATTTAAAATTGATGTTTCGATTAAGGTTAGGGCAATGGTGGTTACGTAGGCGTACTGCCATCGATGGTAACTAGCCCCCACTATCTTCTACGGGTGCTAATAATTTTGGACCTCACTAACCTATTCAAGTCATTGAGCCTTGTTTTAACAGGACCTATTACCAGAGGACTACCAACACCATGCGTGCTCCTATGAGCCTTTAGGAGGAACAAATTTAAGGGCAAGCCTATGCATACAGCTGGCTAGGGAGGAAGAGGTTCAGAGGTGGTTAAAGGACTTTGAGAAATCCTCAGGCTTGACCTGGAGGAAGTCCAAAACCTACCCTGACGCAGGGCGAGGCTCAAACAAGTATAGGGTTAGTAGTACACAGTCGACCCCCCACATCCCCTTAACGTTGTGTATACTGTTTGTAATAATAACTTGTATCACTTTTGCTTTTATGTTCTACTCATAAAATGACATTATTTGTCTAATTTTACTTTTACATCATCTGCAGGTGGACTTCAGATGTCAGCACAACACCTGGGGAAGTGCTGGCAAGATGACAAAAAACACCTCCTGTGCTGCCGCCATGTATTTAGTCCTGAAAAGGCAGTGCTTCACTAAAGGAAGAAAGTCAAGGTTAGTACTTGTCTTTGCTCCAATGATGGTTGGACTGTGGTCGCTGAATATGGTGTGTGCTGGAGTGGACTAATTAATATGCATCCACTTTATGGTAGGTCAGAAGATCCACATATCATGGCGGGATTCTTTTTCAAAATCAGCCTACGAAATGAACACAACCATCGGGTGTCATGTGCTGAAGCACTGAAAAACAGGGATGTTTGGCCGGACACATGTGACAAACTGAAGGCCCTGTTCCAGAATGGGCACTCTCCCTCGTCGGCCTTGGACACTCTCAAATTTGACCTGCAGGAGCAAGAGGGGGAGAACTACATATATGCTGCTGCAGATCGCTCTGTCTGCCCCGATCTCCAGTTCTGCTAAAGGTGAGGGGTGAGCAGGGGGTAATAGGCATAAAAATAAATAAAGAGCCCCAATTAAACTCCCACTGAGACTTCTGCCTCCTATATCTCAGCCCCAGAACAACGTATTATCACAGGACTGGTCTGGCACTGACACGTATGCATTGTTGCCCTGAACACAGAAACATATGATGGTGAGTGGTTCCTAGGCCAGGTTAAAGGAGATGAAAGTTTCCCCATTTAAAAGCCCCATAGTTTTTTGTGAACAACGATTTTTGAGATACAAAGTTGGTTTTGGCCTAAAAGCTATTGTCTTGATCATGTAATGTTAATCAATGCCCAAATGTGCACTGTGAAATTTTGATTTTCTTCAACCCCCCTCCCCCCCTACAGGCTTTATTACAAGCGTTTTAAAAAAGTGTATGGAGCAGCAGCAGGGGAGGAGATGCTAACAGATCTAGAGAAACAGCTGCACATGTACAATGAGGAGCAGGGAGAGGTCAGTGCTAAGATGGCTAGGACTGATGATTACCAGCTGGTCATCGCCATATGCACCCCACTAATGAAGAGGGTCCACAGCCAGATCCAGCAGAGTGGAGAGATGGTGTTCGTTGACTCCTCGGGCAACTGTGATCGGCAAAACCACCGTATCTTCCTCCTGATGACCCATTCTACTGCAGGTGGATTGCCACTAGGGATTCTCATCACCACCTCGGAGAACCAGGCTACCATCACAGCCGCCCTGCAACTCCTGAACAGCGTCCTGCCAGCAGAGAGGTTTTTCGGATGTCGGGAGGATGGTCCCCGGGTCATACTGACTGATGACTGCCTGGCCCTACAACAGGCCCTCAATGCTGTCTATCCAGGGGCCACACTCATCCTATGTGTGTTCCATCTACTGCAGGCCATGTGGAGGTGGTTGTGGAATTCCCACAATGGTGTCGCCAAAGACCATCGCTCTTACTTAATGAGCTCTTTCAGGCGCATTGTGTATGCAGGCACCCCATCCTCCCTGGAAGAAGGCTACAAGGTGCTTACTCAAGACCCTACAGCCCAGAAGTACCTGAAGTTCCTCCAACACCTGGCTGAGATCTTCAAGAGGAAGGAAGAGTGGGCCATCTGCTTCCAGTCGGAACTACCCACAAGAGGAAACCACACCAACAACTATGTGGAGAGTGCAATGCGCATTCTGAAAGAGAAGGTCATCTACCGACTAAAGGCCTACAATGTTACACAGATGGTAGCTTTGTCACCACCCGACTGGAGGAATATTACATCCGCCGTCTTACCGATGTAGCCAACAACAGCTGGAAACGGATAAAACACGTCCAACATGAAGATGTTGACTGTGAGGCGATTGTTCAGGTATGAATATCTGCTTCCCTCACTTCCCTCTTGTTTTCTACAGGGTTTGTACCGGTGCTTGAAATCCTTGAAAGTACTTGAATTTCAATGTTGTGTTTTCAAGCTCTGAAAAGTGCTTGGATTTTAGTTTAAGTGCTTGAAAGTGCTTGACATTATAACTCTGTCTTTCACAAAATTTGGATCAGTCTGGATAATTAATTTCTGAAGTTTTTTCTATTATGAAACATAATTTTAGATGTTCACAGCATAATACAGTGTACATAATTGTGATAAAAAGTGAAAAAAAAATAATGAGTTTATATATTCCTGTAGATACGTATTTTACCCCAGCAATAAGGTGCTGGAAAATCTTAAAAATGACCCTTAAAAGTGCTTGAAAAGTGCTTGAATTTGACCTTGAAAAATGTGTACGAACCCTGTTTCTATTGCTAAGCTATTATCTAGTACCCCATTGTCAATTTCTTTCATAACTGCAACTGGGTTTTTTTTGTTGATACAGGAGGATCAAATGAATTATATAGTTCCTAGTTCCTCTGGTGGTGACAAATACCATGTGAATATGGCAATTGGCCACTGTTCCTGTCCACTCGGGATCTCTGGTTGAACATGCAAGCATCAGAGTGCTGTGGCAAGCAAGTTTGGTGTGCATGACAGCTTCCCCCGCATTTCAACACCTGCCATGAGAAAGATGTATCATGAGATTGCCACTGGTGAGTTACACCTACCTGCATGTATAATGACAAATATTAAATTCTTTGCTCAAGGGAGGGAGGTAAAGTATATAAGTACACTTTGGTGGTATGGTTCACAGTTTGTAACCTTGCATTGATATTTGATTTTTTTTACATATTCATTTGGGCTGTATTGCATCTTGATCATTTCTATAACAAATTTTGATTTATGTTTTTCTCATTGTAGTGCAGCTCAATTGTTTTTAACAGGAATGGACATTCCTGATGACTGGTTTCAAACTTTGGCACTACCCCACCCTCCTGCAGATCCAGCTGGAATCTCATGTCAGTTTAAACTGTACTGTCATAACTGTTAATGCACACAACAATATAGTCTTCACTGTAAAAAAAATTCTGTAGAATTTATGGTAAAATGCTGGCAGCTGTGGTTGCCATAACTTTACCGTAGAAAATACGGTCACAATGTAACTGTAAATTTCACAGTAGAGAACTGTTATTTGTTTACGGTAATTTGCTGTAAAAATAAGAGTTATCATATAAACCTGTTTACAGTAAATTCTTTTAAAAATAACATATATACTTTAAACCTAATTACTGTCCATCAGTGAAAAAACACGGTAAAACTGTAAGATATATTACGGTATTTTATTGCAAAGTTCAACTTTACGGTAAAATACTGGCAGCTGTGGTTGCCAGAATTTCACCGTAAAAAATATGGTACAACACACATGGAACTACAGTTTGTTGGCGTAGATTTTACAGTCAGCAAATGCAAATGGTAAATTATAAAGGAAATAACCAATTAAGCCCATTTTGACATCTTCAAAAGACAGTGTGTGTCCATACATATGAAGGATAGTCCATGGTAGAAGAAATAAACGTCATGAAAAAAGGAGCCACTTGCCCTGTGTTGATCAACACTAATGAGTCACTGAGTCCAGACTTGGCTGAAGAGGGCTCTTAACATGGACATGGTGTTCAAGAAACTGGAACTTAAAGCATTCAGCAGTCACCAGTTCTGCTTGAAGACTCATGTGTTGTCCATCTGGTGTCCACTGTAGACTGGCATGATCCTCTCTGCAGCCAGAAAAAAGAAACAAAGCAAAGGTTAGATTGATGCAGTGCCTGAGCATGATGCCTACAGAGATAAATTCAGCCTTCTGCTGTTAAACTGAGCTCCAATGAGCTATACATAGAATGAAACCAGCACTCTGGAATATAGTTTTGCAGGTCATCAGGAGTATTTCATTTATTTTATTGTATTAGTGTGAAAAGTAGAAACAGTCACTTTTCAGGACTAAGTGATCATCAGTATTTGTTTCACCCTTGTCGAATTGCAGCCTAAATCCTGAATCCTGTCCATAATACTGATTTTTTTTTTCTACTGTATGTTTGTATGAAGCTGTTGGCACCGTTCACTTGAGGGAGATCGATTAAGTGTAGTTTGAGTGCTTGCATCTACTCATTTGCTACACTGACATAAACCATAGCTTAGCTCTAATTAGCCTTGACAAGACTGGTGTTTGAGTCATTGGGTCCAGACTTGACTGAAGACAGGTGGGACAGAGTCTCATACAGACATGTTACAATGTTAAGGAAACTGGAACTTTGGGCAGGTGTTGTCATCATTCCTGCTTGAAAATTCACCAGCAGTCTTCAATCAGGTGTTTACTTTGGACTGGCATGAATCTCTCTGCAACCAGACAAAGAAAGACAACAAAGAAAACATTGGTAATGATAATAATGATAATTATTATTATATAGCACTTACACTGTTGCAAAGTGCTTCCCGCAACAACAACAACAAAAAACAAAACATTTATTAAAGAAGTTGGAACAGAAAAAAAATTAAATGGTGAATGAAGAGTAGGTTTAAAAAATCTCATAAAAAGGCAATCCTATAAATATGATTTCAGGAGGCGCTTAAAACAGTTAACAGATTTAGCAGATCTAATAGATTGAGAGAGACTGAGGGAGAAACTGTGGAGACTACAGCTGAAAACACACAATCCTTTGGATTTGATATCGAATCAGTGATTTTGATTTTTTTAAGGATAGTTCTGAGGATTTACCCTTAAGGAACTCCAGATAACAGGGTAAAAGACATCTATGGGAGACATAATTATTGATGTGGCCATGTAAGTATTTGACAGGTATGAAGAAACAAAAACATTTAATGGCAGCACCAGTTCAGAAGCCAAACTATTTAAATGTACTCACTGAAGCTGAGTGCTGATAACGATGACGACGAATCAGAGTACTGGCCATACCGCATTCCTGCAAAGTTGATTGCCTTGCATTATCCAGCTGCACCGTGCTGTAGAGAAGGTGAAATTATTTGTTAAAAACTTGTATGGCTAAGGTGTTAAAGGGATCATTCTCACTTGTTATGTTATCTTTGAATTCGCCTAGATCAAGTGTCAATAAATGTTTCCTTCGTAATACATCCAAGTCTCCTTGTATCATCTTTTATTAAGAGTAAACCAGTTTCTCCATTATCAAAGTCTTAACCGACTTGCTACAGAAGTTACAGCTAAACATTTTTCTAGCATTAGCAACGTTAGCTGTAGCTAGCGACTTCTCAGAGCCTTTAAGTGACTCTTTTATTCTGCAAAAAGCAGATAGTGACATGTCCAGCAACTTTTAAGATATAGCTACCTGAACTCCTCTGCTTGAAAGTCAACGAATAAGAGCTAACGTGGCTCTGCGGCTAGCTAACGTTAATCAGACAGTCTCAATGAGCTGTGAATGTGCTTACCTGAAGAAGAGACTGTGCTCCTGTGGGCGCGAAGAAATGGCGGTGACCTGAAATGTCAAGCTTCCGTTAACTCGCGGTCCTCTCTCTCTCCCTCTCTCTTCTCTTCTCTTTCTGTCTGTCTGTCTGTCTGTATCTATCTATCTATCTATCTATCTATCTGTCTGTCTGTCTGTCTGTCTGTCTATCTATCTATCTATCTGTCTGTCTGTCTGTCACAACAACAAACACTGCTCCTGTGGGCGCGAAGAAATGGCGGTGAACTGAAATTCAAAATTTCTAGCTTCCGTTAACTCAGCGGTCATCGCTCTCTCTCTCTCTCTGTCATTCTCTCTGTCGTTCTCTCTGTCTCTCTCCTCAATTCAATAAAGCTTTATTGACACGAACAACTACAAACAAGACAACGTTTTCATTGTCATGTTTTACATATAATAAAAAAAGGACATGTACAAGAATAAAATAAAAATAGAAATTGTGTTTTCACTGTACAAAAGAAAGATATAAAATAAAATATACTATTATTTTATGGAAGCCCATTTCCGCCACTTGACAAAAATTATGAGATACTTTGACTTAGTATCTCATAATTATGACTTTGCTATCTCATAATTTTGACTTAGTATCTCATAATTTTTTTTCATCAAGTGGCGGAAATGGGCTTCCATATTATTTAAAAAGGATGTGTTAACAATGTTGCAATAAAACTCTATATGATAAACTCTAACGATTGTTGTAGGCCTATGTTTTCCTGTGGGACAATAAAGTTAATCTTATCTTAATTCACTGTGTTTTGACAATAATACAACATGTATAGTTTTCTATTGCAT
Source organism: Sparus aurata (assembly GCF_900880675.1). Lineage (NCBI taxonomy): Eukaryota > Metazoa > Chordata > Actinopteri > Spariformes > Sparidae > Sparus > Sparus aurata. The sequence continues at coordinate 1,022,410 of NC_044207.1, read as the reverse complement.
TAAGTGCTTGTGACGGCCTGAACAATGCCCCTTAACTGTGATATAATAAGCACATACCACGGCCTGTCCTGATGTATTGCTTAAATATACCATACTTTTTAACATTCTACTTTCTATACAAATGATGGTATGATTTAATAATAAGCCGTGGATCACCAATGACCTGAAAGCCCTTCTTAACAAGAAGAAGAGGGTGTTCAGGTCTGGAGACAGGGAAGAACTGAGGAGAGTGCAGCATGAACTCAGGGATATGCTGAGGGCCTGTAAAGATGCCTACAGGAGGAAGCTGGAGGCCAAACTCCAGCAGAACAATGTGAGGGATGTGTGGACTGGTATGAAGCAGATCACTGGGTGTAAGGTGAGCGGCAGACAGTCATCGGGCAGCCTGGAGAGGGCAAACGAGCTGAACAGATTCTTCAATAGGTTCAGCTCACAGCATTCTGTCGTCTCCCTGACACCTCCAGACCCCCACACACCCTCACTGCCCCAAATGCTTCCTCCTCTCCCCCCTCACTCCCCTGCTGTGAGCTCTCCTGTGCAGCACCTCTCCTCCTCCTCCACCTCTTCTTCCTCCTCCACCTCTTCCTCCTCCACCTCCTCCTCCTCTACCTCCTTCTCCTCCACCTCCTCCTCCACCTCCTCGTCCTCCACTGAAGACACCAGCAGCCTCCCCCGCATGACTGTGACTGCAGGCCAGGTTAGGAGACAGCTGGAGAGACTCCACCAGCAGAAGGCTGCAGGTCCTGACGGTATCAGCCCCAGGATCCTGAAGACATGTGCCAGCCAGCTGTCTCCTATCCTACAACACCTCTACAACCTGAGCCTGGGTCAGGAGAGAATACCGGTGCTTTGGAAGACTTCCTGCCTGGTTCCTGTTCCAAAGAAGTCGACACCATCAGACCTCAATGACTATCGACCAGTGGCCCTCACATCTTACGTCACGAAGGTGCTGGAGAGACTGGTTTTGGCCAACCTGAGGCCGCAGGTGAGAGCCCTGCTAGACCCTCTGCAATTTGCTTACCAGCCCCACTTGGGAGTTGATGACGCTGTCATCTTCCTGCTGCAACGAGCCCATTCGCACCTGGATGGTGGAGGAGGCACTGTGAGAATCACATTCTTTGATTTCTCTAGTGCTTTTAACACCATTCAGCCACTGCTACTGGGGGAGAAGCTGCGGGTGATGGGTGTAGACGACACAATGATCTCCTGGATTACTGACTACCTGACAGGCAGGCCACAGTTTGTCCGTATGGGCAGTGTTCTGTCTGATGCGGTGGTTAGTGATACAGGAGCTCCACAGGGGACTGTACTGTCTCCTTTCCTGTTCACCTTATACACCACTGACTTTCAGTACAACACCGGGTCGTGTCACCTGCAAAAGTATTCTGACGACTCGGCTGTTGTTGGGTGTATAAGTGAGGGACAGGAGGAGGAGTACAGAGCACTGGTAGACAACTTTGTGGAGTGGACTGGACAGAATCACCTGCGGCTGAACATCAGCAAGACCAGAGAGATGGTGATAGATTTCAGGAAGAAGAGGAAGACGGCTTTCCAACCTCTGTGCATTCTGGGAAAGGATGTGGAGGCGGTGGAGGATTACAAGTACCTGGGTGTTACCATCAACCACAGACTGGACTGGAGATCTAACACTGAAGCTGTTTACAAGAAGGGGATGAGCAGACTTTACTTCCTGAGGAAGCTGAGATCCTTCAACGTGTGCAGCAAGATGTTGGAGATCTTTTATCAGTCTGTGGTGGCCAGTGTACTTTTCTTTGCTGTGGTTTGTTGGGGAAGCAGCATTGGAGCCAGCGACACCAACAGACTCAACAAACTGATCAGGAAGGCTGGCTCTGTGATTGGCTGCAAACAGGACACTCTGGAGGCTGTGGTGGAGAGGAGGACACTGAAAAAACTGTTATCCATCATGGATAATCCTCTCCACCCTCTCCAACTCACACTGGTCAGACAGCGGAGCACCTTCTCCGGAAGACTGCTTCAGCTTAGCTGTCGAAGCAACAGATACAGGAAATCTTTCCTGCCACAATCCATCACTTTATACAACAACTCTCTCACCTCTGCCTGACAGAGAACTCTGGTCTCTCTACTGTTTTGTTGTATATATTATTATTGTTATAGTATATTTAGCATATTTTGTTTTGTTGTATATATTATTATTGTTTATAGCACACTGTGCACTGTATATATACACTATGTATATATTGGATTCTATGTGTTTTAAGTGTTTTATTTGCTGACCCACTACTGCTGTAACAAAATAATTTCCCAGTCTGGGATCATTAAAGTAATTCTATTCTATTCTATTCTATTTAATGGTTGTGTACCGTAAATTTAAACGTAAACATCAGCAAAATCTGTAATTCAGACAGAATGATACCGTCAATTTTAGGGTAATTACACGCTTGTGACATTACGGTATTTTACTGTGAATTTAGCAAACTTTTTATAACATTCACAGTAAATTCCGTATTTTCTACTTAGTAAGGCCGTAAAATTTAAGTTATTTACTGTTTCTTGATTTACGGTAATTCAATGTATTTACTACAGTGATATACAATTTTTGATTTTACGGTATTTTACTGTTGCTATTGACAGTTTTTACCGTAATTTCTACGGACATTTTTTACAGTGTAGCAGTCCTTCGTCAGAGTAAATAGTATACACTCTATATCTACCAAGGAAATCGCCTCGTCCAAATTTGTATTGCCATTTGCACTCGGTACGATGTCGTGCTACCTGTATCCTTAGACTTCCACTAGCATGGCTAGTTTAGGCTAGCCGCGGGGGTTCTAAACCAGGACATTGCGCGCACTGAGACAAAAAAGCATTCGCCTCCTTTCCCAACCATTTTCCCCAAAACGGTGGCGTACCCCTTTAAACTTGAGACATATTCATCTTGGAGACTTTAAATCTCTGTTGACTTACTCTGATCGTTGTAACTGTTTTTAGTAATTCCCTTTACACGCTTAAAACTGCTGGGTTAAAACTAACCCAAATTGGGTGAAATTGCTAACCCAGCGCTGGGTCCAAAAGGGACCGAGCCAATGCTGGGTTATTTATACCCAACGCATTGGGTTGAGGATTTGACCCAGCGCATTGGGTTGAGGATTTGACCCAATGCACTGGGTCTAAATAACCCAGCGCTGGGTCCAAAAGGGACCGAGCCAATGCTGGGTTATCTATACCCAGCGCACTGGGTTGAGGATCTGACCCAGCACATTGGGTTGAGGATTTGACCCAATGCGCTGGGTCTAAATAACCCAGCGCTGGGTCCAAAAGGGACCGAGCCAATGCTGGGTTATTTATACCCAGCGCATTGGGTTGAGGATTTGACCCAGCGCATTGGGTTGAGGATTTGACCCAATGCACTGGGTCTAAATAACCCAGCGCTAGGTCCAAAAGGGACCGAGCCAATGCTGGGTTATCTATACCCAGCGCATTGGGTTGAGGATTTGACCCAGCACATTGGGTTGAGGATTTGACCCAATGCGCTGGGTCTAAATAACCCAGCGCTGGGTCCAAAAGGGACCGAGCCAATGCTGGGTTATTTATACCCAGCGCATTGGGTTGAGGATTTGACCCAGCATGCTGGGTCAAGATTTTAACTCAACAATGGGTAAAAACTACTCATGCTGATGAGTTAAAGGTACCAAGAAATGGGTTACCAGGTTATCAGTATAGCTGTGGTTAACAACAATATCAATTTTATTACCAACATTTTCTAAGAATGTTTCATTTAATTTACTTTAACTTCAGTGGATGTAAAATCGATTTAAATTACTATTAAATGATCAAACAACAAAATACTCTTCAAAATATTATTTTATTGGTCATGAAATGTAATTTAACTGTCACTACATAAAACAGTATTTTAGAAAAAGATTACATCAAAACAGTTTACTTTAACTTGAATTACAGGCTGAATTCACAGAGACTTAGAGGCCATGTCTCTCAGCTGACCTGGGAACGCCTCGGGATCCCCCGGGAAGAGCTGGATGAAGTGGCTGGGGAGAGGGAGGTCTGGGTCTCCCTGCTTAGGCTGCTGCCCCCGCTACCCGGCCCTGGATAAGCAGTAGAAGATGGATGGATGGCATTAGTTCATTCAGTCAAAAAAAAGTCACTGATTGATTTGTGTTGAACATTATTACATACCTTTCAAAAATGAAAACAAACATTTTTAGTGCAAGCTCTATGTACACAGTAAACATACCATAAGTAACAAATCATTGCCGTTATTATAATATTAACATGCAAGCTCTGGTCTGAGGTACTGTGAGGAAAACTACCAAGAGGACTTTCAGTGGGAGGAAGAAGTGAGAAGTTACTGCAACGCGCAACAATAAATAGTTAAAATCATACAGAACAACAAGCCCAAGTAGCGGGATAATTCAATGTCGAGACAATATACATTTGATTACAACACACTGCTTGCTCGAGTGTGATGTCACAGACGTCACTTCAAACTATGACATGCCTGATCTCAAACTCACACTGCTGCACTGAGAAAAAGCTGACATCGACAAAGTTGAGGGCCACATGTTATACCAGCTCTATGTGAATACCTGCCGAGAGTGAATCGATGTTTGCATTGAAATGAGACAAAAACACAACTCACCCACTCTCCTCCAGTGACAGGTTATGCAGCAACTTTCCGCGTCCAGCATAGCGTCCAGGCACTGACAAAACACATCTGAGTCCTCCTGGCGTGCCTGGTGTAGCATCCCCGGCTGAATGATGGTCAGACTCTCCTTAACTGATGGTTTATTGCAGGAACCTTTAAACACTCCTTCGAACACATCATAAGAGCTACAAAAAAGGTATAAAAAATAGATGTAAATTATCTTCCTTCATGAATCATGACCTTATTGTATCATAAATTCACACAAAATATAATCATGCATTCTTCTCTTAGCTTCTTCAATCATTGTTACATTCACAGAAAAATCATATTTTAATCTGTTTTAACTTAAATGACAACCTCTATTAGAGAGCTGTATGAATTGTTTTTAACTTATAATTAAACTTTTAATCAGGACATTTGTATTAAATATTAACTGTTAACTTTATATATTAAAGTCACTTAAAACCACACAAAATGCTTTTTTTCATATTAACAAACATACAAATGAAATTAATGAAATGACCAGCCTCATCTCTGCTCCTCTGTACCGACAGGACGGTTGGGCTAATGCTAATTAGCGTTCCCGCTAGCTTAAACACGCTATATCAAAACTGTTCAAAACTGTAAAAGTTACGGTCTGAATCAAATACTAAACATGTCATGAAGCGACAACAAAAGACAACAACAAACCTTGTGCCCTTTATCAGCCAGGTGCTAAGTAACTCATTTTCATTATGTTCAGCAAAACCTTGCAGGCAGACTTTAAACACGGAGACACACACGATTCACCGGCACACACACACCAGATGCTTTTTGTTCACAGCGAGACGGTTTCAAAATAAAAGTCCCGCATTTGGCGTCTCATAATTAATTAAATAATAACCTGGCTTCAAAGAATATTAGTAAACTGAATGAACGGAACCAAGTATTTTATGTGGTTGCTTGCCAGCAACACGAAAAAAAAACGGCACCCGCTGCAGACTGAGGTTTAAGTTAAGTTTTTAATATATGACTAAGATACAACTATTTGGCTACCACGTTAAGCTATCAAAACTAGATGTTGTAAGATAATAAGTTAAGGTTTACTTACCATTTACATAGTTTTCTCTGGTCTCAAGCTGGAGAGTGATGAACGTTTGCCTCAGCCCGTTCAAATCTAAAGCCCGCCCAAATCTGAAGCCCGCAGATGTCTTCAACCCAATCTGTTGGGTCAAAGTATTTAACCCAACCTTGGATAAAAACAACCCAATCAGCTCAAAATCCACAGCCACCCAGCAGATGGGTTATGAAAATAACCCAGCATTTTTTAGGGTGTATATCTTGTTGTTTATGTTTGTTGTGTGTTGTTTTGTCTGCTGATTGTGAACGCTCCTTGTTCTCATGTCTCTCTTGTAAAATAGATCTTGATCTCAATGAGACTGCCTGATAAAGTAAGATGCAATCTGTTTTTTTATGCTACCTCAAGAAACATCTGGACTGGAGGAGGAGCTGACACAGGTTTTTGAGTGTCTAAAAAAAAAGAAGCTGAGAGATGACCCCAGCTTCAAAGCACCATTAACAACATTCATCAATTCAATACCGAAGACCGAAGGGATACCTTCAAACGACGACCCAAATTGGGGTCCAGCCAACAGCTGTAGCCCACAGAAAGGTGGCACTGGGTGGGAGAAGGGCCTTAATACCAGGAAGGCCCACAAAGGCCTCGGCGAGGGAGCATCCCTATCATAAAACAGGGAGAAAGAAGAGTGCTCCTCATTGTTTGGCCCACTGTGTGGACTTAAACATGTCCCTTGGTGGAACTCACTAGTCTGTCCTCTCCAAAATAACAAGTTGACACATTCACCGCTGTAGTGCCCACATGGCTTCATTTCCTCCAGAAGCCAATTAACACAGATGCACAATACACAAACCTTCTTATATTTACTATTTGATGATGATAAAAAAAAATTATACTGACTCATATATTTAAATATTTTTTAAGATCGTGTATCGTAGTTAGACATTCCAGTACTATTATAGCACTATAATTAACACTGCAAATGAAATTTGACTCTCCTTTTATTTTATTGGAATGAATCTGGAATCCCCTGTTCAATACTAAGTCTTGTCTGTAAATACATGGCATGTCTAAAGTCTGTATTCTGGGTCTTCAGAAACCTATAGGTAATGTCACAGTGGCTATGTCCACTAATGTTGACATCACTGGAGGCAATTTATGAGATTACATGTAGCTTCCTCTGGAGCCACAAATGCCTTATACTAGTTTTTCACATTTGCAGTAGTATTGAATGTGTAAAGTTAGTGGAGTTAACCTTTAAAGTTTGAGTGAGTGGCAGGCATCTGCACAGTGATGGTGCCTATATCATTAACAGGATCCTTCAATCTATATTGAATACAAGGATCCTGTTAATGATATAGGCAGAGTCAAATTCTTGAAAGCATGCAAATCCTTTCCACATCTGGTTTTACATGTGTGGAATACTGAGTGTGTTAATAAATAATGTCAGTTCCAGATAGATTAAAATATGTGTATTTTATTAGCATACATACTGTAGCAATTCAGCAAATGTATTCAGCAAATCTAAAGTCTGTATGAAATATAAATCTGTAAATATATGTCTTTTTGAGTTTCTGAGTTGAAATATGCCGTCATTCGCTGGATCACCCATTCAGACGAGATACCTACAAAGCATTCAGGACAGCAGGGTGGCATTTGGTATCCACATAATAGTTTTAATTTCTGCAAATGCCATGTTTCGTATTTGATGTGTTCTGCTGCGCTGTCGATAGAGAAAACATCTCTCTGCGCTGTCTGTGTTCACCAGCCAATCACGTAGCACCTTCAGATGACGTTGAGCACCAGCCAATCACGTAGCGCCTTCAGATGACGGATTCCCAGACTTCTCCTACGAAAAAAAATATCGCCTGCCGTTCTCATTCTCCTCTCGCATGTTGCGACTCTAAAATATAATTTTCCAGGGACTATTCTTTTATCTGTCAGTGATACATCAGGTCATTTTATCCTTCAATTGTTAACCATTGAAAACTTTACTTTGATAGTTATTAACATATATGGCTATAATTCTAACCATGAGAACGACATAGTGCTTGAAACATTAGAGAAGCATATACAAAAAACTCTTAATAACTTTCCAAACTCAGGTATAGTAATAGGGGGGGATTTCAACATGATATTAAATCACAACATTGACTGTTGGCCTCCGTGTGTTTCCACTGCAGTAAATGAAAACCTCAAATTATTTATGCAAAAATTTAACTTGATTGATGTATGGAGGTTTAACAATCCTAATATGAAGGCGTTTACTTGCAGTAATAGAAGTGCCACCAGACATTCACGATTGGACTATTGGTTAGTGTCTGATCATTTGAATATTGATAAAATATCAGTTAATATCATCACAACCCCATTAACAGATCATAATGCAGTCTCCATCTTTATTCCCTTACACTCTGCCCCCTCTACAAAATGTAGAAATGCCTACTGGAAACTAAACAGTTCGCTTTCACAACACGAGGTGGTAAAATCAGACATAAAAAAATAATATTGGAATTTTGGAACAAAGCAAAGTCAGAGGATGCTTTTGGTAGCAATTGGGAACTTTTGAAATTTAAAGCTGGTCAATATTTGAGGAAGTATGGTAGTAACCTATCAAAAAATCGTAAATTGGAGGAAGAAAGGGTGGTCTCTAACATAATTTCTTTGTACCAGAAGGACCCTACAGATATATCAGAAGAGGAAAGACTAACTTTAATTTCGGAACAACTTAAACTAAATGAGATTTACTCCAACAAAGCAAAAGGTGCCTTTATAAGGTCAAGAAAAAGGTGGATTGAAGAAGGGGAACAGAACTCTGCCTATTTTTTCGGCTTAGAAAAATATCACGGGAAATTCAATTTAATCCAGCAACTTAATATCAACGATACTGTAACTGATAATCCGAAGAGCATAGCTGTTTTCTGTTCGGACTTCTATAGAAATTTATACAAATCGAAATATTGCCATCAATCAACCACTACATTCTTGAACTCTCTTATCGTCACACCAATCTCTCAAGATGATAGGAAATTCTGCCATGACCCTATAACCTTGCAGGAAATCACATTTGCAGTTGAACATTGTAAAACTAACAAATCTCCTGGAGTTGATGGCCTCTCTGCAGAGTTTTATCAGGCTTTTACTCAAGATCTAGCTCCCTTTCTACTTGAAGTAATATTAGAAAGTGTTGAAAAAGGTTCTCTACCTCCTTCACTGACACAAGGCTTGATTACGTTAATCCCCAAACCCAATAAGGATCCACTGTTTATTGATAATTGGCGACCTATTTCATTACTAAACACTAACTACAAAATTTTTGCCTCAATAATTGCAAAACGATTAAAAAATGTTTTAGACCCTATTATTGATGAAGTCCAACCAGGATTCATGAGAAAAAGACATAACTCAAACAATATTCGGCTTGTCTTGGATATAATTGATTATTCATTTTTATGTCCAGATGATAGCTTTATCTTTTTCTTGGACTTCTATAAAGCCTTTGACACAGTAGAACATAACTTTATATTTCAAACTATTGAGAAATTTGGTTTTGGAGATTTTTTCTGTAAAACTGTTAGAACAATGTACTCTAAAGGCAATAGCTCTATTAGATTAAAAAAATGGGACATCACCAAGATTTGAGCTACAAAGAGGCTTCCGGCAGGGCTGCCCTGCGTCTCCCTACCTATTCATTTTATGTACACAACTTCTTTCCACCCATATTAAAAATAGTGCTTTAAAAGGAATCTCAATTGCAGAAAGAGAAGTTATCCTCACCCAACTACTGTACTACTACATTATTTTTTAAAAATGCCAGCCAAGTGCCAATTGCTATCAAAACAATAGAAATATTTTCTTCAGCCTCTGGACTCTGTTTAAATCTTAAGAAGTGTGAACTTTTTGCCCTCAAGGAAAGCGACACCTCCCAGGTCTGTAACATACCAATCAAAGATAAGATTACTTATCTAGGGATTACTATAATGAAAAATGAGGAGGCGAGATTCTCTGTAAACTTTAATTTGAGTAAAGATAAGACAAAGAAAAAGCTTAATCAATGGCTGCAGAGAGATTTATCCTTGAGAGGTTGTGTATTGTTGACAAAGGCAGAAGGTTTATCACGTCTTACATATGCAGCGATCCCCTTGTTTGGGGGTAAAAGGTAAAAAAGTTCAAGGGTGAAAGAGCTCAAATAGGTGACAAAAGGATGAAAAGGTAAAAAGATGTCGAGTAAGAGGGTTGGAAGAGGTTAAAAAGGTAAAAAGAATATGAAAATCTGTAGAGTAAGAGGGCTGGAAGGGGTTAAAATGGTGATAACATGTGAAAAGTTGTAGAGTAAGAGGGCTGGAAGAGGTTAAAAAGGTGAAAAAAGGATGAAAAGGTAAAAAAGTTTAAGGGTGAAAGAGCTCAAATAGGTGAGAAAAGGATGAAAAGGTAAAAAGATGTAGAGTAAGAGGGTTGGAAGAGGTTAAAAAGGTGAAAAGAACATGGAAATCTGTAGAGTAAGAGGGCTGGAAGAGGTTAATAAGGTAAAAAAAAACGAAAAGGTAAACAAGTTTAAGGGTGAAAGAGCTCAAATAGGTGAGAAAAGGATGAAAAGGTAAAAAGATGTAGGGTAAGAGGGTTGGAAGAGGTTAAAAAGGTGAAAAGAATATGAAAATCTGTAGAGTAAGAGGGCTGGAAGAGATTAAACTGGTGAAAAAAGAACGAAAAGGTAAAAAAGTTTAAGGGTGAAAGAGCTCAAATAGGTGAGAAAAGGATGAAAAGGTAAAAAGATGTAGGGTAAGAGGGTTGGAAGAGGTTAAAAAGGTGAAAAAAGGATGAAAATGTAAAAAAGTCAAAGGGCAAAAGAGCTTAAAAAGGTGTAAAAGGAATGAAAGCGATGAAAAGCGGCTGGGTAAGAGGGCTGGAGGACGTTAAAAAGGTGAAAAAATACAAAAGCTGTAGAGTAGGGGGCAGGAAGATGTTAAAATGATGAAAGAAGGCTAAAAAGGTGAAAAGTTAAAGGCTGACGAGGACCGAAAAAGGTGAAAAAGGATGAAAAGCTGTAGAGTTAGAGGGCTGGAAGAGGTTAAAAAGGTGAAAACATATGAAAAGCTGTATAGTCAGAGGGCTGGAAGAGGTTAAAATGGTAATAAAATATGAAAAGCTGTAGAGTAAGAGGGCTGGAAGAGGTTAAAAAGGTGAAAACATATGAAAAGCTGTAGAGTAAGAGAGTTGGAAGAGGTTAAAAAGGTGAAAACATATGAAAAGCTGTAGAGTAAGAGAGTTGGAAGAGGTTAAAGAGGTGAAAAGAATATGAAAATCTGTAGATTAAGAGGGCTGGAAGAGGTTAAAAAGGTGAAAAGAATATGAAAATCTGTAGAGTAAGAGGCCTGGAAGAGGTTAAAAGGTGAAAACATATTAACAGCTAAGAGGGCGGAATGAGCTTAAAAAGGTGAAAAAAAGACTGAAAAGGCCAAAAAGTTGTAGAGTAAGAGGGCAGAAAGAGGTTAAAAAGGTGAAAAAAGGCTGACAGGTGAGAAGTTAAAGGCAGAAAGAGGTTAAAATGGCTGCATACATGCTGCAGCAGGAGCAGAAACACAGACGAAAATGTCCCCATAAGGAATGAATGGGAGAATGCCTCCCAAACTCTTGAATAACAGGAGACATTGCTGAACGCACCCATGTTATTTTTATTTCTGTAGAGTGCATAATGAGGGCACAGGAGCGAGAGACAAAACATGTACCGTCTGCGATCCTCCAGAAATTTTGGCTGAAAATTAACATTGCGGCTTATGGGGAACATTCAGGAGTGCAATTGTCGCCCTTGGTCTTCTAAATCCAAAACCGTAAGTCCTACAGCTGAAATGAGACCATCAGCTGAAACCCAACAAGATTTCCTACATGTATATGCCTATATTGTCTATGTCAAGTACAAGATGTGGGATCCAAATCAAGCTGAAGCAAAAAAAAAATCCCGTTTTCGGAGCTGCTCCTCACTCTGGGGTGCGGCAGTTGATGATGTCACGCACTCTAGCTCACGCAATACACACCCATTATAAACTCAGAAGACGGACTTAAAATCCTTAAAACTAAAACTGCGAACATTTCAAAACCGTACAAGATTTTTAAAAACTGAATATGAATGCAGTTAAATATATTAATATCCTATATCATATAGACCATTTCGTTTTATCTCCGTTTTCAATGCATAACGCATAAAACACTTTGTAACTGTGTTTTGTTGCCATACAAATAAAGACTATAATTATCTTGTATTGTTAGTCTGAAGGACTGTTAGTCAATCAGGGTAATTCTCACACGTGTAGCAGATATTCCCTGATAGATGGGTATATAAAGGCATGTATTCACAATGCGTTATGGCGCACAACGGCTGCTTTGGCACTGTTGGAGGATGTGGCAAACGGAAGGATACGGAGGGAGCGGAACTTCAGAGACCAGCAAGATCTACTGGCCAACAGTGATGTGGCCGATGAGCCGTTTCCGACTCCCACGAGCTGTCCTCTTGGATCTTTGTGCGGTATTGGGCCCAGTGTTAGAGAGGAGCACCCACAGAAACCACGCCGTGCCGGTCCGCTTCAAGTGCTCACAACACTCGGGTTTCAACCGGCACATTCCAGAGGGAATTGGCTGACATGTCAGGGATATCCCAGCCAACCTTTAGCCGTGTCATGCCAGACAAGTTAGGAGGTATAATTGGTTTGTCGCAGCAGTATATAAAGTTTCCTTATACGGTGAACAGGCAAATAAAAATGCGCAATTTGCAGCAATGTCCGGTTTCCCAAATGTAATCAGTGCCACTAACTGCACTCATGTTGCTATAAGAGCACCGAGTGAGAATGAATTGGGCTGGCACTGAATATTCACAGGCGACTATGGGCGTGGAATGACCCGCACACAGGTGCGCCACATTTAGAGTGGACTGTGATTTATAAAGGGAAAAGGGCGTTGGACGTGCGTGCGCACTGTTTTCTAAATCAGGATATTTATGTGCTTATGCACTTTCTGTGTATCGTGCGTACGCAACCTTTTGACGTCAATCCTACACACAGTTTTATAAATGAGGCCCCTGGTCTCTATTGTTCCTGCGGGGCAGAGTGAAAGTGTTAGATATATTTCCATTTGTGGTGTATTTGTCCACTTGTGGATCTGTGAGGTCAGCAAGTGTTCCTGTGCGTGCATTCGTGTCCCCGCAGATGAGCACATTTCCCTGGGCCTGGAAATGGCTTATCTGTCTCTAGGGAGAGGAAGGTGTCTTCTGAGAAGTGGGGTGATTCGGAGGGCGGGATATACAGTATATTGCACAAATTAATAATTCCCTATCTGTTAATGAGAGCTCTTTCTGTAGTTTTAACCAAATGTAATTTTTTCCCATTTTTAGGGGATCAATATGAATATGCAGATCAGATTTATACCAAATGGTTAGTCCTCCAGATTCCCTACCTTTATTAGTGTTGCCGTGTTTTTGAGATGGTACTATCATTTCTCTAGTTGTTGGGACAGTGGGTAACAATATCAACTTTACACCATGTTTCCTGTAGAATGATGATGTCAATATCTATAAGGTCTGCTATAAATTCTGGTGCCAACTCTTCAGCCTGAAGGTTGAAGATTTTAGGCCCTGTATATTCCACATGCATATTGAAAGGGATTTCATTGTATAAGACAGGTGACAGGATGAAAAGAAAATAGTTGAAAACAATTGGACTGTCAAGAGAGTCAAACACTGAATTGTATAAATGCAACATGTATGAACAATATCCAGTTAAAAGTATTTTTTCAAAGATATAAAATATTAATAGGTATTCTCGGTTCATTCGTCCTTGGAGCGCCTCTGCGTAGCTGCGTGGAGCTTGGTGTGACTCTGTCTGCTGTGACTGTGGGACGGGGTTGGGTGGGGGCCGCGGACCCGGCTCTTGGTTCTGGTAGACTCTCTGGTTTGGTGTGGGGTAGTAGCCTGAGTCGGGGCCTGTCTGCCTTTGCTGCTGGAAGTGTGGTATAGTGGTGGAGGTGGGGGTCTGTGGTGTGTGCCGGGTCTGGGTGGATGTCTGGGAGGTCTTTGGCTCCAGATGGGGTCTGGTGCGTAATGAGGTTCCCTGCTAGGTCCTCTGGCTGCTCCTCTGGTTGGTGTGAGATGGAGGCTTTGACGGCCCAGTGCCACATCCTTCAGTGATTTGGTAAATATGCCCACTGCCTGCTTTTTTAAATGGGAGTGGTCAAACAGGTGCTCAGGAGTTATGGCTGGATGATGTGCAACGTGCACATTAGGGAGCGAGGCACAGCCTCTGGTGATGTCTCTGTTCACCCTGTGGATGGTCCTGGGATGAAAGTCTCTGCGGGGTAACAGGGTAGAGATGGTGATATGCGAGTTTGGAAAGGATGCGGCTGCTTTGCTTCCTCTGCTACATTGGTGACCAGACTACCAACCTTTTCCTGCTCCTCATGCAGGTTGTTGGTGCCAGTGTGGATCAGAATATGGCGGTCAAATATTCTGGTGTGCCAAATTCGGGGTGGGAAAGGATTTGGAGTGCAGCCTCAGTTGTGGGGCACCAGATCTTTCACACTTTCATATTGGGGAAGAGCTTTTGTTCTTGGATGAATTTGCCGTTTGAGTCAATAAGAATAGCAACCTCTGTGTCTTTTTTCAGGATGCTGGTCTCTCTTTCTGCCATCCTTCTCTGTTCAGGCAGCACTTCAACATTGTTCAGTCTGTCGAGTTTAAAGAGACTGAAGGAGAAGATATTCAACAGGGAGCACCGTTCCCTCGTCACTGGTTTCTGTGGCACCACATGATCCTGGCCAGCTGGCTGATCAGTACAGTGCATGTGCACCTTCATCAGCTCCTGATGAAATGGCTCTAATTCAGAATGTTAAGGCTTTTTAAGTTTCCTCCTGTTTACAAAACCTGCAATTGCACTGTAATACTACTGCTAGGAAGCAGACCTGCAGAATATAGACCAACACTGAGAATGGCATGTGCACATGTACACAACGTATGAATAAGACGATTGGAGTCTCTGTATTGTCCCAATCCTTTAATTGCAGCAACAGATCATTTACAGAAAACTGACACTTCAAATCTCCCTTACACAATCCATCTGTACTTCACAATAATTTAATGACCATTGTCAGCGTCTACAAGACAGCAGTCGCCTGCGGTGAGGAAGAGATGGGCAGTTTGTTTTGCTTTATTCCCTCAGAATAGTGTGGCGCTCAGTTTACCGTTTATAGCAGAGTAACTTACACCTGCCACCTCCTTTGTCTAGAGGCAAACCATCACAACCCTGCTAACAGGTACTGTACATGACTTCTGATCACAGATTAGTATTGTAAATAAGAATCTGTTTGAGCAAGTTCCTGCAGTGTGTTGACTCTGCAGTTTTCCTATTATTGCTCTTCCTTTTGTATTCTTAGAAACTGAAGTCTGTCCTGAAGTAGCACTGCCCTGTAAACCTGACTGTCAAACAGCTTATGGCTTTGTACAAAGCTTTTAAAGCATTTTCAGAAAGATTAAAGTTTTTATTTCCTTTTTAAAAATGTTCCTTTTTAAAAATCTAGAAGCTCTCTTTTGGTAAGGTTGTGATGTTCAATGTTAAAAAGGTTTGACAGTTCACATCAGCGTACAAAGTGTTAGGAAGTAGAAAAGACCAGCTAGTGTTTACAGAAAAGACAACAAGACATCCTACGAGGAGGACCTACTGCACACCACTGCATCCCTAAAACCATCAGGTAGTGTCAGTATGTGAGGACTAGGACACAAAGTGGGAAGGATTATTATAAATGAGGAATGTCTTAATTGGTCTGTAGTGTTGTGTTGCAATTATTCCTACAGCATGAAATCTACATGATGTTTATTGTCATTGTCACAACAGGAATGTGTTATCCACAGTGCTGCAGCATCAGTGTCAGTCATATCTCATGTATACAACAGGGACACACAGGATGGTCACCTGCAGACCCTGCCTTCCCCCTCACTGAGCTTAATGACCCTGTGTGATGGGATCAGGTCTGTTCTCTGCAGGGGCCCTGCTGCCACGGACCAATCATTAAAAACACAGAAAAATTCTGAGGTCAAAAGGAAAAGACTAAAGAAACGTGTCACAGCGTTTCCTTTTAAGTAAATCAAACACACAACTACTCAGCAGAGAGAATGAGGCAGTAAAGCTTCACCACAAAAAGTTCACTTAACTGGTGTCGGGCAGCTGCTTATGGCTGACCTCCAGAGGATTATGACACCTGATCTGTTTAACCCTCTGTGAGCCAGAGGGAATCTGGAGCACACAGGGTTAAATGATTCAGGATAACTGGATCCATGTATAATTGGTGTGTTGGAACCACAGTGAGCTCTGCGCTGCCCACAGTGTCCTCATTTATATCACAGTTTAACTTACAGAGCTGAACTTTGAGTCACAACTTCAGTTCAAACTCTTCTGATAGTCTAGTAAGATGGTCTGCTAATCGTTCTGAATATTTGAAACAAAAACAACACACACAGACACAGAGAGGTAAAGGTAGAGAACAAAGAAGAAGAGTCAAACAGTCTCAAAGACTATATCCTGATATCTACGGCTCTTACAAAGGGTTAATTAGCAAAAGAGATTAGTCAACCAACAAGAACACACACACACACACACACACACACACACCTTTTTCTCTGAATTCACATGCTAGCATATGGCTCATCCTGGAGTCGACACATACTGGGGGGTAGGTCACAGGCATCATGACAGCTTTGCATAGGATCTAAAACAGTGTGACCAGAACTCAACACAGTGGAATCAATGTAAAGTCCCACTGCGACAGATGGGGAGAAATGACTACACTTTAGATGATGACGTCATCAGCAGGAGGACCAGGAAATATCAGCTCATAGTGGAGACCTTCTGCACTGTTCACTACAACACCTTTATTTTTGTTGAGTCAACTATGTTCTCAAAGACCCCACTGCAGAGACTACAGTTTGATTTTAAACCAATGGCTCAGTTATGAACTTTGGCTTCGGTTTACTTGGCAACAGAATTTAGCACCAGGAAGCCAAAATACATCACTGAGAGACTTCAAAATAAAGTTACAGCTCCAGTAGAGCACATAGACTTGACATGGCCTGAGCATCTGGCCACAGTCACACAGAACTAAATGGCCCTGAACAAAAATGAAGGGGGAGGGGTGGTGAGGACAGGCTGAAGACAAACAGGAAGGGTAAAAACAGGAGTACCATATTCATAATCATTCATCCATCATCTCACACATTCACACCAAGAGGAGTAGTCAGAGGGAGGGGTGGGAACAGAGGGAGGGGAAGAGGCGAGTTGTCACGGCTCCGTCGTTTCTCTGGAGGTGGACAGGTGCATCATCTCTCTGACTGCGCTCAGATTGTGCTGATGCAACATCTGTGGTCCCCTGCTCCGTCACCACGGCGACTGTGACACCTCTACGTTTCTAAAAGAAGCACAAACAGTGTGATGTTTAGTCTTCACACGTGCAAGGCCCCTCCTCAGGATCTGCACCCAAATACTGAACCTCGACAGAACCCCTTTTTTCAAAGTCATCTTTATTGCAAAAAGGGGTTTACGATTCAGACGTGACATATATACATATATATATATATATATATACACATATATACACATACACATACATACGCATGCGTGCATATATATATATATATATATATACACACACATACGCATGCGTGCATATATATATATATATATATATATATATATATATATACACACACATACGCATGCGTGCATATATATATATATATATATATATACACACACATACATACGCATGCGTGCATATATATATATATATATATATATATATATATACACACACATACATACGCATGCGTGCATATATATATATATATATATATATACACACACACATACATACGCATGCGTGCATATATATATATATATATATATATATATATATATAGGATTTCTCATAGTCAGATTAAAACACCTAGATTATTCGATTGATAATCGCATTACTCGTGCGTGTATATGTTTCGAACAGATTGGATTCGGATTTTGCGTTCTGCGCAGGCTCGAGATTTTTTTCCTGGGGCCGTGAGCTGGAAGTAGAAGGACGGCGGCGGCAGTGTCTTTCCTCTAAAATAATCGTAATCGTCTTACTCTTCGTACGCCATCTTTCTCGAATGCCGAGGCAGAAATTGTTGTTGCTGGTGACGTAAAGAGGTCAGCCGGAGGTGGCTCTATTACCACTAGTTGAAATGGGTACAGCGCCACCTATCGTACCGGGTATGACATGCTTCGGCCAATAATTTGATTTTCTCACCACCATGTATACTCGGACAATTGCTGTTGTCCGATTGAGGAGCATAGTCAAAGTATGGCTGTAATCCAACTAAACTGTGCATGTAAACGTACTGAGTTTCTTGAAGACGTTTCTCCTCTCAGCCAAGAGCCTTCTTCAGTTCTTTTCTTGGCTGAGAGGAGAAACATCTTCAAGAAACTGAAAGGAGTCCAGTTGCCTACGATACAGCAACTAGAAATGGTTCTGAATATTTGAAGCATGAAGTGGCCCATGGTGTTATGATCTGATAAGGTCAGTTCAACATGTTAAGAGGTGTATTGTGGAGCAGTTCCCATGTGCAAAGACCTATTACCTTCTATGATTCCCATGTGTGTCAGAATGATTTTATTTACGAGTGAAGCGACAGAATGAAGGCTTGTGTGCAAGTGGATTCTGCTCTCAAGAAACATGTGAACGTCCTTTCACAAGCCATC
This sequence comes from Sparus aurata, assembly GCF_900880675.1. Taxonomy (NCBI): domain Eukaryota; kingdom Metazoa; phylum Chordata; class Actinopteri; order Spariformes; family Sparidae; genus Sparus; species Sparus aurata. The sequence continues at coordinate 1,003,950 of NC_044207.1, read as the reverse complement.
TAGTAACAAAACGAACAGATAATGTGTTCTTCTGGAAAAGCAGTCAAAGTACAGCTGACTATCAGTTCCACGTTGACAGCAGACTTCAGACAACAGACAGCTGCTCTGGCTTTATGAAATATTATGTAATACAGAGGCGGGAATGTCCATCTCTAAGCAGGGATCAGAGTGGAAACATAGCCTGCGACCTTTAAGCACAGATCTCTGTCAACACTGAAGTATTTAGTCAATCCACAGTCAGTTAATTTCTCATGATCTTATAATGTTTTCCATTTTCACAGTGCCAAACCTTCAGTTTCTTTAAATGAGAGTTTTTGCTGCTTTTCTCTGTTTTGTAATAGTGTAAACTGGTGACAAACAGAGCATGAAGACATCTCTGGTGGTTTTAGAAAATAACAATATTTTGGAGAATAAAATGTCGGATCAATAGAAAACACTAAGACAAAAAAAATCTGCAGTTGATCATGAAAACGCTGCTTCATTGTTCATCAGGTGGACTGGAGGCATAACAAGAAAAAGATGCTTTACCAGCTTTAGTCTGCTTACTGTGGCCACATTCTCAGGTGACATACTGCAGTATTTTTGGGATGAGGTTGTGTTTTACCTGTGGGCTCATCCTGAATCTGTTCCTCTGACTCAACAAACTCTGCTGCAGAGAGAAACACAGACAGAGGTCAGACCACACCATCTACAACATGTCAGAACGAGTTCTGCTTTCACATGTGCTAATCACACTGCAACATTTCATGTGTGTGCCCACCTTCCTCTGCTGCCTCTTCTGCCTCGTGTGTTGCCGCTTCTTCCGTCTCTGTGGAACATACATATCGAATCCATAAATAACTGAGCTCCTGAGCGCGTACACACACACACACACACACACACACACACACACACACACACAACTGACAGCTTCGCAGACAATAAGTTAATAGTGGACTTCTTCATCTTATTACCTCAGTAATAATTATAGTTATCACTGCTGATAAACATGTCTAAGCTCTGGTTTTCATGGGGTGCACTCTATGACTTTACGTGTGCAATGCTGTTTTGCCCCGTTCTCCACACAGCTGCATATCCTAGGATGTGAAAACTACGTAAGCTAGCTGTCTGCAAACTTTATATCTCAAGGGGGGGTCCTACTCGGTATCATGGTGTATTAGAACATGGATTAAAACTTAACCGGAATATCCCTATAACAGGGGGAGTGGTATCAATCTTCTCATACAACACTCCACCAGACAGTGAATTTGATTATCTCCAAAAATGTTGTCTTTAAGCTGCGTTTAAGGACCAAACACCACTGGAACACCTGTATCTCCTCCTCTTTACCTGGTACTGTCTTCTCCTCTGCTTCTTCTGGAATCTCCTCTGCATCTGCTACCTCTTCCACTGCCTCTTCTGACGGAGCCAACTCCTCCACCTCAGCAGCTGCCACCTCCTCTTCCTCAGCAGGCTCCTCAGCAGCTGCCTCTTCCTCCTCCTCAGCAGGCTCCTCAGCAGCTGCCTCTTCCTCCTCCTCAGCAGGCTCCTCAGCAGCTGCCTCTTCCTCTTCCTCAGCAGGCTCCTCAGCAGCTGCCTCTTCCTCTTCCTCTTCCTCAGCAGGCTTCTCAGCAGCTGCCACCTCCTCCTCAGCAGGCTCCTCAGCAACTACCTCCTCCTCCTCAGCAGCTACCTCCTCCTCCTCCTCAGCAGGCTCCTCAGCAACTACCTCCTCCTCCTCAGCAGCTACCTCCTCCTCCTCAGCAGGCTCCTCAGCAGCTACCTCCTCAGCAGGTTCTTCTGTTTGAGCTACTTCCTCCTCAGCGGGCTCCTCCTCAGCTTCTTCTGCTAGAGCAGCCTCCTCCTCAGCAGGTTCCTCTGCCGGAGCAGCCTCCTCCTCTTCCACTACCACCTTGACATCTTCTTTTGAAGGGGCTACCTCCTCTTCAGCTGCCTCCTCTTCTGCCACAGTCTCAACATCTGAGGTCTCCTCCTCAGCAACAGGTTCCTCCACAGCCTCCTCAGCAGCCTCATCCTCAACAGCCTGCTCTGTTGCCACTTCCTCCACCTCCTCTGCGGGCTCATCCGCCATTATCTCCTCAGCTGCTGGCTCCTCTTCAACTGGAGCAGTCTGAATCAAACAACATTGGCGAGGGTTATAAAAGGTGCGTTTTTCACAGGTTTTCTGATACAACAAGAGTGGAGGTATTTGACTAAATCAGGGGAAACCATTTCCTGCTTTCATGTGGACAAACTACATCATAATTCTTTAAAAACTAAAGGTAAATTACAACTAGGAATTACATTTTTCAGTAATTTCTTTGTTTGATAGTTGGTGGCCTTAAAATGAAGTTACTGGGTTATCATTTATAACATGGGAAATATGTTGGAAATGTTTTAAAATCCAAACCACCAGATGATCTCTGCTCATTGCAAAATCAGAGTAGGCTACACTCAGGGACTAAAAACAACAGATCAAGTAAACAGTAAGCTGCATGAATGACACACACAATAACCAAATTCAACACCTGGCCCAACAGAACTCAACCCATACTGAGGCCCTTAAATGGCTGATGTGTACCAACGTCAGTTTGTATAGGATGTTTTTTTTTGTTTTTGTGCAATTAAAAATGATTTAACTATATACATGTTCTCATACCAGTATTTAGGGTTTTAATAAGCAAGTATTTGCAGTTTCAAATCAGCTAAATTCTTAACAGCGATGAATCGAGTAGTCATTAGCATCATGAGCCTGAACCAGTGCTATAGCAGAAACTTTGTCCATGTAGTCACACCCTCGACACGCTAAGAGTTTTAGCTTAGCAGCTACAGTGGAAACTATTGTTTAAAAGGGGTTAAATAACATCTTTTCAGATCAGGTTGTGATGTGTTCTCTCCTGCAGACTGATCACAGCAGACGAGCTGTATGGAGACATCTGATGTTTCTTTGGTTGTTTCTCTGTTTTAAATCAAGTCCCCAGCTACTTCAGTTGTTTAGCAGAATGCTGCAACTATGTTTTACTGTGAAGCTCCAGAAATGTTCTGTGGACTACCACACTTCACCTGACTTTACATCATCAGCAGGAGGAGAGGATGACTGAGTTTACTTTACACTGTAGACTGGCTTGGACTGGTGACTTGCATTTGTACACTCAGTAATCTGAAGGTGTGCTGGTTTTTTTAATCCTGCAGGGAGGACATACAATCTTCCACCTGCATCCCTTAACACACCATCATAAAGTCATTTAGTTTACCAGCATAGCAAACTGTCTATGAAACCAGTATAAGATATAATGCAACACACAATAACAAACTATATACCTCCTCCGCAGGAGCCTCCTCCTCCAACACCTCTGGATCCTCCTCCATCACCTGAAAGGAATTCATCATCTGAATGTCATCAACAGGTTCTTGTTAAATATTAAGCTTCCTGTCTACATTTGATTTTGAGATAGAAAGAGCCTCCAAAAGTGGCTAGTGGCGTTCAGAGCCGGTTCCACTGATGGTTTCACTATGGACTGTACCAACCTCAGGAATCTCCTCAGGCTCTGGTTCAGGCTCAGGTTCAGGCTCAGCCTCAGGTTCAGGCTCTGGAGGGAGAAGCAGAGACTGTTGTACAGATTTTTACAGTTCACACCAAGCTTTGCACTGGGGCGAGTCAGGTCAGTGTCATATAGGAAAAATGCTCTCATTCTGTGTTTCATATCTTCAACTCTTCGTTCTAAATGGCCTACTGCCAACTACCACACCTACACCTCCACCATCGGCACTTTTAGTGTTCAATCAAAGATGTCAGGACAGAAAAAGACAGCATTCCGTGCATAAAATATCACCACTGCACTCTGAATATCAACATGTTAGCATGTACATTCAGCCCAGTAAAACTACAACATGTGACTGAGGTCAATTTACATATCTAGCATAGTTAGATGACACAGGTTCATCACATTTAACAAGTGGGTCTCAAACGCTGACAGCGATCACCTTCTAGCTATACTGTAAGGTTCCGATGCCATCAGAGTTCATCCACCTACTAATAAGTTTGTGACAACACTGCTGTTACCCAGAACACAAGAAAAGATGCTCATTATTTGTAGAGCGCTGTACTGCTGAAGCACACTATTTAGAGGAAATGCAATGTGGTCAGTTAGCTATCGATATCAAAAATGTGTCTATAGAGCAAAACAATGGCTGCTTTTGTCATGTCAATCTCAACAATGTTAACAGCAGATCCATTTTTTAATAAGTAGTTTTAGTCATTCTGTTTGAGCACTGGAACAAGAAGGAGCTGTTTGATGACCAGCTGCAGGTGACAAGCTGCAACTCCAACTTCTCAATAAAGCAACCAACTCCTTGCTCATTAATGATATCAGGATCCCTGTTAGCACAGTCTTTACATTTACAAACAAAAAAGCAAAAATTAGATTTCCAATGTAGTGTCCAAGTCTGATTACGTATTGACTAAAAACAGTAAAATGACAGAATAGGCAGCGGACAAGCAATGTAATCGTGTACACCCGGCCACCATGTAACACCTGGAACACTGATGACTGTGGCAGGCCTACACATACCTGGTGGTGGTTCAGAGGTGTCCTCTGCTACAGCAGCTTCAATCACATCTTCAACTGGCACAGGTTCAGGCTCAACAGCTGAGGAGAGATGGTTGGAAAAATAATGATTTGTACAGGGGTGTTTGACTTTGAGGGCTCATCTGTATGTCACATGTCTCACCAAGCGGCAGTGCTGGATACAAAAACTAAACCCAATCAAAATGACAGACACCTTTTCCTGCAGATGCCTGTTAGGGTCCAAAATGAACACACTCTAAGCTAGATTTTTTCCAGCATAGACACCTTTATTAAGCAGTAGACAGATAGGAAATATGGGAGAGAGAGGGGGATGTGACATGCAGCAAAGAATCGAACCGGGGTCAGCTGCGTATGTGGCATGCGCTCTAACCACTCAACCACCTGCGCGCCCAAGCTAGATTTCTTATTTGTCGAGTAATTCTCTCAAGGCTTTCTGCCACTCTGTGAGATAAAAGTTTGTACCAAGACAGTCATGAGACTAAAAACTATGCTTAGAGCCTTTGGGTGTCATTTATGAGCATGCTGCTTTTGTCCACTTGCTGTCTGTGTTAAGAGACGCACACACAAGATAAAAGCGTGCATTTACATTGATGCACCTTGTTAACTTAAATCTATACTTGTATGGTGACAAAGCCTGCAAGTTGAGCCACCCCTTGTTGCTGGGAAACAGTAAAAAAAAGAAAAACATTGATCATGTGACCACATATTTAGGAGGAAGGCATCATTTCATGGAGTCTGCAAAGGTAAGAACCACATGGGTAAAGTGGTTAGACATTCATTTCCAAAAAAAACATTTTTCACTCTTGAAAGTGAATGTATCATAAGTTTCATGAGAATTGAGTTTAGACCAAAATAGATAATTTTAAATTCGTTTTATACATCAACTGTGGTATCTATGAGCTACAACATGAGGTCATAAACCTAGCATAAAAGTGCACCATTTTAGCTGTGGGGACTGATGAAGTCAAAATGGTAGCTCTGGGGTAAGTTGAGCCACCCAGCAGAGGTGGGAGATGGATGAATCAAGGATGGATTATGGGTCAACTTACCCCATACACGGGGTAAGTTGTGCCACAAGACCACTTTTTTTGGACATGCTACATTATTGAAACATTTATGTTTACACTCATTCTGTTTGTTTGAAGGGATGCACAACATCCTGAAATATATACAGATATATTAGTTACTGACAAAAAACTATGATTGCCTTGATGTAGTGATCCTAAATATGAAAAATGGCTCATCTTAACCCAGTCTCCCCTATTGTTATTTCTCCTTGTTGAAATACACAGGCATACTTCTGTTATGACTGTCTTCTTTTCTCACTACAGCAAATTTAATAATAGATGCTACAACTATATCAAAAGTCCATAGGCAGATTTAACCACAGATCTCTGAAATCATCCAATTAAATTCTTAGTGCAACATTAATATTTTTACTAATCCACCAGGTTAGAGGGTACCTCAGAATCTCTTTCATATCCAAACAAAATGAGGAAGGAACTGATTCCATTTAATCAGGATACTGTCATGTTTTGAGTACTTTTAGTATTTCTTACTTTAGAGTAAATACAATAATGCACTCAAATGAAGGACCTAAGCATGGTTAAGAAAACAAAAGACAGACTGATGTAATGCAGCGACTGGGTTTGGCTGGAGGCTGGACTGCAGAGCCTCATTAATTGTTTGACAACTCTGATGAATGAGTGGACTGGTCACTGAAGGTTAAGTGCAGTTGAACCAAGAGCAGACTGTTTAGGACTCAGCAGTGCACCCGGCTGACAGAATAATGGTCAGACAGGTCTGCACACCCACTGCGCTGCCAAGCTGTGTAGCATTGTGTAACATTGTGTAGCACTGTTTGTGCACTACACATTGTGAACTAAAATGAATAGCTCCATTTATTCACTGTTGGTCTCTTGCGTTTGGCTGATTTTGTTCTTTTTTCTAGTCGAGCGTGCACTTACTCCCTCACTGGCGGAGACGGAAACATATTCCAGCATTTTCGTGTTTATGTTCATAATGTACATGTCCATGTTACAGCCTGTCATGAGCCATGAGCCTTACAATAGCCTGTTAAGCCTGTTAAGTGCACACTCGATGGATATGCTAGTTTGGTCTAGCTCCCGGAACACACGGATGTCAACAAACAGGTAAGTAGCTGCTTGCACAAACACACTGTTTTAACTACTTTTTTATTCAGTTTGAGTCATACACGCTACAGTGCTGTGTTGTAAGGTGTCTGCTGTTGTTGCATAACTTTCGGTGTGAGATGTGGAGCATGTTAAGACGCTTAAAACACAATATAAAGTTCTGACCCCATGCTGTTAGCTGTCTATGCCAAGTCTCCGTTCACAGAGCTCTGTAATGGTTGGACCAAATGTGTTCGCGTCTTCGGTACTGGCAAGTCAAGGGTAGCTTGAGCAATGAAGCTGCATGTTTAAATCGACCGAAGTTCTCCTTTAAGGGTATATTTGTAAAGATCTCATAACCCACTGAGATATGTTTACAGCACACACTTCAAACAGAAGGCCCAAAGTGAGGTTTACTGAAAAATCAACAAGCTCAATGATAATGGGAAGATCTATAAACATACAACACCTCATTACCCCTGAACATGTTCCTTTGTCGACAGTGAAAGGTGTGTATAACATATGTGTTCAATGAACATGTGTGGTACCTTCTGGTGTCGGTTCAGGAGTCTCCACTGGGGCAGCGGCTTGCTCCTGACGGGCAGTGACGACAACAGCCTTCTCTTTCAGTCCTACATGAGACGATGCACAAGTTGTTGGCGGGAAACATTTGTATGTGTACAGTATAGACACAGGATGGACCAGACCCAAAGTACAAAACTGTGTGGCACATAGAACATGAATCAAGTATTTGATTCAAACCATCAGAGAAGGCATGGGATTTCTTTTGCTGACTGACCCCTTCTTTTCATGAACAACGCCGTCATACTGACGGACAGACATGTATGTGTCAAAATATATATTTTATTGGATTTAATCTAATAAGTGGAATACCATCAATGCAGTGTGCTGGACACACGGACACACAGAGAGAGAGAGAGAGACACAACCAGATGGAGCCAGAAGCTTTATTGACAAAACAAAACATTCATGACAGTGGCACAGAGAAATTAATGTTTTCAATCGAGTCAGAACTCAACATAACATTTGCCTGACAGAGACTCAGCTGGTGTCCACTCACTATGTAACAATTTGCAAAAGCTTATCTGATATATCGGTGGGCCAACACTGGCCTATCAGATATATCAGTATTGGTGTATGTTAGACAAGCTCTAAAGTAGTTTTTTTGTTCATTCTTTTTGTTTTTTTTCCAGATGACAGTGCAGAGAAAGATGCTCAGGTCATTTGTTACTATTCAGTTCCCAGTGGAGATTACGGTTTAGTTCATCAATGTCATTTTAGACACAAACTTTATTGTAACTAAAAATCTTTGTTGTAACTTTGTTACAACAGTTAACCACATTTGAGGAATTACTGCAAAAAAAAAAAAAAAAAGTGTACAATGGCCAAAATCAAAAATGTTTACACCACATGAGCCAGGCTCTAGGCCCTCGAGAGTCTCTTCTGATAGTAGCATGGACATAACATTAGCTAGCTAGCTCCAGAAAACGGCCGAAATATACACATAATATATTCAATTTACCAAACCTAGCAAGCCAATCTAACTTGAAACTGGCTCTTTAAATGTCTTAGTAAAGTGACAGTTTAGCAGCAGGAAGAGAACTTTGAAGGAGAAGATTCTGAATCAAGCTTTCAGAGGTTTTTGATAGTTGGTGCTACAGCCAAATTCTGTCAGAACCAACCTAACGTCCTAACTGGCTTCCTATGGGATAAAAACTTTCCTCTAAAACCCAATCATTTGACTTCACTTCTTGCCTCCTCTGTCACTTTTCCTTCTCTTTTCTCTGGCAGACTCTTTCCCTCTCCCCTTGTCTTCTTCCTGTGTCTTCTTTCCCTGACCCTCCACTCTTTTCTCTGACTTCTCCCCTTTCTCTCCTCCTTTCTTTGATTTTCTCTCCCCTTCCTTCTCATCTTTGTCCTCGCCCTCTTCTTTTTTCTCATCCAGTTGTTTGGACTTTTCCTTCCTCAGTTTTTCCAGCGCCTTCTCCATCTCATCTTTCTCCATCTTCTCCTCTTCCTCTTTCAGCCTAGTGGCCACTTTTTCTTTCACTCTGGCAGTGATTTCCTTCCTTCCCAGCTCCAGCTCCTTCTCCTCCTCCTCTTTTGCCAGAAGCTCTCTGACCTCAGCCAGAGCCAACTTGGCGAGCTTCTTGGCCTCCACGCGTTCATGGATGATGGCCAGCTGCTGCTTCAGAGCCTCCCGAAGCTTCAAGCCCACATCCTTGGTTGGAGGAGTTTCTAGGATGGATGAGCAGTGACACTATACCACTTGTAAAATAAATTGTTATATGACGAAACCCATGCTCCAAGTCATTTGGTTATTTGATATCACCACATATCAGGCAGGCATGTGCATGTCTGTGGATGAATCAGGACTCTCTCTACTCATGGCTCCATGCCATACTGCTCTCACTTTCTCTTCCACTCAGTGTGTCAATCATGCTGGTGAGCTAATTTTAAACTGCTGTAATCCAGCATTAAACATGTAATTTTCTTAAATATTAAGTGAAATGAATGTACTACACAGATCTAACAAGAGTTGATCACAGAATTAGGCCAAAAATCTTAAAATCACTGCAAATCAACTCTTAAAACAGGTTAATAACTCACTCATAAAATAAGCCTCAAGGGTTTGTGTCAGTTTATCAAATCAACGCACTTGGTTGAATTCACAAAGAGTTGTGGGTAGTTCAAACACAGCACGGCTTCATGCAAGGAGCTGCATGATGATACCTTTCTGTGCTTCTCTCCTGGCTGCATCTGCGGGTGTTTCATCTGATGATGTCACACACAAACAAGACAACAGTTACAACACTCAACTCTGCTTGTGTACCACTGTTCTTGTTACACACCATGAAGTGATAAGTCCATGAGGACAACTGTTCCATCACTTATTATAATAATTATAATAATAATAATAATAATAATAATAATAATAATAATAATAATAATAATAATAATAATAATGCCTTTCAGGGTACCCGAGGACACTTAACAATAACTGAGACTTAACAATTGGACAAAGAATAAATGGATAAACAAAAAATACAACAGGATAAAAAGATGTTTTACTGTCCAATATCAGCTGCACTTTATGCACAAGCCCCCATCACACAGTGCCATACTTCAAGGCCACTAGAAATACAGCCAATTGCAGCCTCAAGCAGAAACACACTGACTTCTATGAGTGGAAGTGCAGAGGCGCCGTGATTATGTCTGCAGTGGAATTGATGATCAAGAAATTAACTATTTTAAAATCATTTAAAAAATGTTTCCTATGGCTTGATACTGATCCCCCGCTGAAAGTCCAAGTTCACCACATCATGTTGTAAAAAAGCACAGCAAACTGAGAAGCCAATGCCAGCAGGTCACCTGAGCCGCGACACACCGCTCTCACTCCTACCAGATGCTACATTTTCTCTCTCTGGCTCTCTCCTCCTGAACCTAGGCACTGGGAACACACAGTAATAATACACATATAGTAAAGGCAGAGGTAACCATGAGAAAAACAGGAGTTTACCATATGGGATAATAAGAGTCCCCAGCACCTCTGTTATTAAAGTCAGTAACTCCTGTCAGAAAAGAAACAGTGCAGAGGTTTTGTACTGAACATTAGCAACTGGGTCGTCGAGAGAGATCGAGAGATCTATGCCTATGTCATACTGATCCCCAAGGAGGACCTAGGAAAGGGAATTACCTTCAAATAAGACTTAAAAAGTGAGACAAGTAAAATCACCACAGGGGATGACTGGTTTATTGAAAGAGTATCAGATTTGTAACCATATCAGGGTGCCATTTGGGATAGATATTATGTTTTAACAGCGCATTAGGTAAAACCAGATCCAGAGTGCATCTGATTCCTGTTATGATTCTATGCATCAGTCTGATGACAGAGAATCAAAGAAAGCTCTGCAGTCAGAGAGCCAGAGTAAATTCAGGGTTTTGCCAATAACAGGTTAAACAAAGTTTGGTGACAAATCCAGTATTATACAGTAGGACTGGCAAATATGTTCTTCCTGTTGGGTGCAGGAGTGACTTAGGCAGAGGGATTTTCAGGCTGAATGTACATGGCATTGTCCTCTTTGTATATTCATTCTTGTAAAAAGACACAGGAGGAAGCCATTTCTCAATCAGGAGTGGTGCATGCACTCATAACAGCCATTCCTGATCTCCCCCCCCCCCCCCCCACACACACACACACACCTACAGTTGGTTCCAGCCGTCTAATCTTGCAGCAATGATTAGTTGATTCAAGCTCAGTGAGTCAAACATACCTCTTCTCTAACGCACACATCACACCAATCTACTGCAGTGTTCTCTCTCACCTCTGACCCACGACACAAGAAAACTGGAATGGCAACAACTTGGGCAAGAGTGGATTCTACCTGTGCATAGCAATGAACCTGAACACACGTTTCAGGTTTCACAGCTGACAGTGAAGGTGTTTAATCCATTTGGAGAACGTTTAGAGGAAAATGAGGGAATGTAATGGCTTCAGAATCTGCCAACAGGATGGCAGATTGGTTGGCAGAGGAAGAATAATAGACAACCGACAAAGACAACAATATGCAGCTTGACTGCTAGAGAATGCACAAGAACCTGAACGATGACAAGCACCAATTTAGCTCAAAACATACTCATGAATTAAAAAGGTAATGCAACAAACCGTCAGTGCCGTTTACAAGAGCTCCAGCTGGTATTAACATGCAATCTGTATCCAGATACATTAGCTGCATGTTGACATCTGATCACAGAATTCACTTTTGCTGAGCGCATCAATAGGCCTCCTAAGAGGTGGATATCACTTTACCCCTTTCCCACTGGTCAAAAATCCCATTAAACCCTGCTAAGATCCGGCTTTTGTGTGCAACGGGAATGTGTAACTGTGCATTTACACCTGGGTCAACTAACTCTGAAGCAGACACAAGTTTTAAATCACCTCGGCTCGGCGATGATCCAAACAGGCCCAGGTGAACACACTAAATTAAACCTTGATTGCATACCGAGCCAGCTAACTTCTGGATTTGTTGCCCGGCTAACTTGAATGGAGATTAAGTGAACTACTGACTCTTTTAGACTTTCCAATGTTATTTGACCGAGTGGCTCAAATTATGACCATGAAGCCAGTCTTTTCGCAGCGGTTGTGACACAAGATTTATCCAATTTTTTACGGACGCTTCCTTCACAATGGGTAGTTTCCTGGTCTTTTACAACTGTAAGCGCATTTGTGATGTGAAATGTGATGCATGCAACACTTCTGGTAAAAATCACAGGCAGGCTGCCTGTGGGAAGTGGGAGCGGGGTCAACATGTGATTCTTAGCGGGGGTATCCCTATTTAAAAAAGAAAAAGAAAAAAACAACCTGTGTAGACCTGCCAATTTTGAGAGAAAGCAGTATTACACTGTAAAGGGTCAGATGTACCCTAAATCTGATTCGGAACTGCAGCTGCAGCTCAAATAATATGTAACTGGGTGCATCAATGGACATGTTTACATTTCAGTGCACAAGATCCACACATACAGTGCACATGTGGGCAGATATTTGGGCAACACAAACGTCTGTCCAAACGAAGTCTTTTGGGCACACCATTAAACTAAGTCAAACTTCTCTTATCAATACATATCACTGCATATCAATACCAATTAGAAAGACAAAACCAAGAGCCTTAACCTTGACAAAAGGCTTAAAAAGTATAAATTCATGCTTATAGTCCAGAGAGTCCAGAGTATATATGCTGAAAACTAGTTTTTATGGCATGCGGCAACAGGAATAGGGAAAGACAAAATGTCGGAGAAAGGGACAATCGGGCAGCTGTCCAAGTGCAAATCATCTCTGCATTTTGTGTTAATCAGTATTGCCAGTTTTTGCCAACAGGTTTGTGCCAAAGGTAGTGCTTGAATTAAAAAAAAAAAAAAAGGGTTAAGAGAGCTTCTGAAAGTGTTCCTGAGGACCGTAGAGGTGTATCCCAGCACTGGGACTAACATCGGAGAAAGCGCTTTCAGAAAGAATTTCACTCTCTGACTCTACAGAGAGACAAAGTTAAGTTTGTAAAGTCTGACAGTATTCGGGCATTCCAGTGTGTGAAACCTGGGATGGGCGACAACAGGTTAGACTGGTGATACTCATATCCAGAGCAGCTGCCTGGTTTAAGTGCCCAGAGTAAGCAGAGAAGATCCTGGAGGAACGGTTTTCCCACAGTTTAGCTGGGGCTGTTGAATGCTGAAAATATCTGCATTGGAAGATAGTTGTTTTGCTGTAGTTGGCCTAAGGCTATTGGTTATGGAGGCCGACTATGACGATCTTTTGCCCCTGATTTCCATCATCTTTTGCTCTTCTTCTTCTGACCCGTCCATCATCCTCATCATCTTCGTCCTCCTCCTGTGCCTCCGAGACTCCTCCTGAGGCAGTGTGCTCTTCCTCTTCTAGGGTCTCCAGGGGGTTTATCAGACCGTACAGGAAAGTGAAGAAACCGTTTAACCAATCAGAGCCGCCCTCCTCCACTTCTTCTAACCAATCCAGAACCTCGGGTTCACCCTGACCATCAGCTTCACTGGTCAGGCCTACGCAAACAAGAGGTAGGGAGGGATGGATGGATGGATGGATGGATGGATGGAGGGGCACAACAAGTGGCAGTAAGTTATGAACAGTGTGATAAAGGAAGTGGAAAAAACTAAAGAAAAGGCAGAAGGAAATAAATAGACAAAATGAAATGAGAATGAGTGATGAATGAAAGAGGGTTGAGAGCAGAGGAGGAAAGAAAGAGGGGAAAGAAACAAGGAGACAGTAAGAGAAGTTTTAAGCGTGGGTTAGGTAGCGAGGGAACTACTCAGGATTTATAATAAGCAGCTGCAGTCAGGCTGTCTACACATGATTTAGCTTTAACCATATTCATTTATTCATGATATGATCATTCAAGATCATATGAAATATCTTGCCAAGCTCTCTGTACTGACTGAGTCTAAACACTGGAGAGTTGAGCTCACTGCTCATGTGGAGACAGCCTTCCAATCACAAACAGAAAAAGAGGACAACTGAACTGTGTTTGATTACAAAAGTAAAAAATGGCATAATATGCACAAAGTTTAAATGTTTATTTTCTGCCTATGTTCACTTCAACAGGCAACACTTACAGTCATTGTCAAAAGTTTCATCCACTTGTAAAGAACATGTACATCATGTCAGTCCTCGGTTCCAGTGACTTCTACAGTGCTCATGTTTCTGTGATGAATGAGTGAACAGAAAACTACTTGTTTATTCAATTTATTATGCATCTTCTAAAAATGTCATCAAATCTGATTGATCAGATCTAACATAATTTCTCTTAGACATTTTCACCTCAGTTAGGTGCTTCAGATAGCCATCCACAAGCTTTTGGTCGTCCCCTGGCTCAATTTTTAACCACTGCTCTTTACAGAATTTGTGAAGTTAAAAAAAAAGTTTGTTTCTTCAGCACAGTCCACATGTCCTGATGGGGTTTTAGTCAGGACTTTGGGAAGGTCATTGCAAACCTCAATTTTAGTCTGATTGATCCATTCCTTTTCTGATGTGTGTTGGGATCATTGTCCTGTTGGAACACCCAACTGCACCCAAGACCCAATCTTCTGCTGATGATCTTAGGTTTTCCTGAAGAATTTGAGGATAATCCTCCTTTCATTTATTTTCAGATCCACTGACAGCAGAACAGCGCCACATCATAATACTACCAGCACCATGCTGGCACCGTGGTGTTTTTGGGATTAAAGGCCTCACCTTCTGTCCTCCAAACATATTGCTGCTCATTGTGGTCAAACAACAACCAACCAGAAGAAGAAGCTTCTTTCTAACTAGGGATGTAACGGTTACCGGTGTCACGGTAAACCATAGTAAAATTCCCGACGGTGAAGGTTACCGCTTAAGTCTTAATTACCATGGTAACCGCCGCGGTTGGTAACCACGGTGTGGAAAACTCGAGGCGCATGCGCAGCGTGCAACATGCGCTTGTTATGTAGTGAAGAAGACATAGCGGAGGGAGGACATGATAGTAGCGGCCCTCACGGCATTTTTCCGCCTAAAAGGGAACCAAATCTGAAGTCTGGGCGTATTGTGGTTGTTATTAGAATGCTCAGGACAGCTGGTCGAGGATGGCAGCCCTATCTGCAGGAGCTGCGAGAAGAAAGTTGTTGCGAGGGGCGGAAACGCATCCAATTTACTTACTTTCACTTTACGACCATCACCCGCAACTGTTCAGCGAATGCAAGGTAAGCTAACCTTAAGCTCGGGTGCATGATGTATGTGCATGTCGAGTTTTCTTGTCCAATTTGCTGTTGTCACTAATGTAAACTGACCAGATAGTGGTATAACGGAACGAAGTTGATCCGTGATTTGGCACGTTATCTGAACTGCTTATTAACTGCTTATCACTTTTTAAAGTCGACCTAATAATTCCCCAAATATTGATGCAGAGCTGCAGTGAGGAGGAGTTGACACAAACACATACTGGGTGGACTGAGTTAGTGAACACAAACTGACTGAGATGACTGACTTTCATGTCAGCTCCGTTTACCGGAGCAGCATCTACCTGTGGCTCAACAACCATCTGACCAATCAGATTGACCGAGTCCACTGACAACAGACGAGCAGGCAGACAGAGAGACAGACAGCCAATATATAAGTAATATCAGAAATATATAACACTTGTGGATTATTTGTAGAATAGACTGTATATAAAGAATAATATAAAATGGTGAATATAACAAGTGTCTAGATAGAAATAAGAGCCAAAATAGAGTTTACAATAATCCTTTTTGTTTTGATCTAAAAAAATCATCCAACCTGTTCCTCACAAAAGTGATGTGATCTAAATTGTGGGTTATGTGATCTGTTGGTTGCACCCTTAGTATTAAGTAACAATGACAGTAATAATGAATAATGACTAGGGCTGCAGCTATTGATTCTTTTTGTAATGATTAATCTAGCACTTTATCGATCGATTAATCGGATAAAAAAAATTGTTTTGCGTTTTTAAACAACCAAAACAAATAATGCATAACGAAAATGATGTGGCTGTAAAAATGATCAAGCATTTCTCAAAAAAACAGAGGTATTCATCCCAACTCCAACTTTTGGCTCCAAAACTAAGCCCATTTATTAAATGCAAGTGCCAATAATTAAACAACAATACAGTTAAATCTACTTACTGTAAAACATGTATAACTTGTAAAACTGTGAATACAAACTTAAATAGTAAAGGCCATTTGGCCTTGGTTTTGTTTTCTTAATACAACATTACAAAAAAAGGATTGCACCTTCTGCAAATTACCCACCTGAGAACAAAGAATGAATATACAATATCAAGCCAAACAGGTACACAATGTGTACAATTTATGAAAAAATAAATGTAAATAAAACAATTATAAATAAAGAAAAAAATAAATTATAAATAAATCCAGTCCCCAAATCCATGATAACCACAATAATCCGCCAATCACAAGGAGGCAAATACACTGTGTGCGAAGGCCAGGGTCCTACCTACTACACATTATACGTGTCTTCGTGGAACCTAAACTTATCCTGAACTGTCAGGAATCATTTCAAAGTGACACAGACACATTGGAATAGCCGGTGGAGGCAGTATAATGCACTCAGAGTTCATAATCACAAAACAGCCAATGTAGCACGTAATTCATGATCATGTCTGTATTAAGTAATGTTTATTTTTGCTTTCAATATGCATGATTTAAGGAGAGAAATTGCGATTTCCGGGTGATGACTCCTTTAAAAAAATACCACGGTATACCAATAACCGTGATAATTTTGGTCACTATTACCGCGGTGTGAAATTTTCATACCGTTACATCCCCATTTCTAACACAGCAGCTTCTCAGCTCATGTTGATGTGAAACACACTTGACTGGACACTGACACCTGTCTTCCAGCAGCTTCTCATTCATTGCACTTTTTTTGGTTTTTGGTTGACCCTTGTCATCCTGACCAGTTTTCTCTCAGCAGCAGGTGATATTTTGTTTTCTGATCATGGCAGTGACACAACTGTGCCATGCACTTTATACTTACAGACAGCTGACCCAAACAGGTCCTATTAAAATGGGCCCAAAAAAATCAGCAGCTGGTATCAATCAGATTCACTCAGAGCAACATAAGAAGCCATGCTACAAAGAACATTTGACTCACAACTTTCTGTAATCACCCAGGCCTGCCAACCTTGAAGAAAATGTATAAGTACAACCCGCTCTAGTGTTAAAGACACTGGACGAGAGCTTTATGCACGCAACTCTCTTTACTTTCGATCAAAACGAAACTTAACTATTTCAGACACACACCGCGCTGATTCGCTAGCACACCGCCAATCAGAGTATCCAATGGCTCAGACGTCCGACAGCCCAACTCCTCACCCCTAATTTCCACTGGATACGCCTCCGCTGTGTTGCGTCTCCGCCACGCCAGCGGAGCAAATACGTTTCACTTTAGTCAATGTGTCAATCCCCACCAGGTCCGCTGCGCTGCGTACAGCACACAAATCTCAAAAAAGAGACAAAGACAAGCTCTTCTGCTAATCCTTTGTCGGGAACACTTCGCGTTTTTGTTTTTAATAACACAGACCTATAACTGCGGTCGTGAGTGATCATGTGATTATCGCGGGAACTCCTCTGCCTCGTGAGCCAGCTGTCAGTACTGTACTGCGCCGCAGAGGACTCAAACCGCAACCGATGGGGATTGCCGGAGGGCGGACAGCGGAGCAAAACCGGATCGGAGCTGCAACGCAGCGGACACGTATCCAGTGGAAATTAGGGGTCAGACTTCGCATGTTGAAGTGGATAAGACAACGTCCGAGCGGCTCCGATAGCTTCCGACACAGCTGAACACACCAAACATATTTGTTCCCGACCTCGTCCGAGTCTCTCAAAACGCTTCCGACGTCCGATGGTTGGGCCGGTGTGTCCCTGCCTTAATAGGAAGGGGAATGCGCTAATAGGCCTAAGTACTTCTGTGTTAAAGATGTGAGTCAGACCAGACACATTCTTCTGATTGCTGAAGGGAAATGAAGTAGCCCAAGTAATAATTTACTCTCAAAGCACCGACTTTAAAAAGGGCTAAAGCAACTACTACAAAAGCACAAGATTTAAGACTGGCAGAGACACAATTATAGGCTAATAAATAACATGGATCATAGGCTTTTAAAAGGGTGTTATTGTATTAAATGCCTATTGTGTCAGTTGCCATTACATTGGACTAGCCAATAGGCCTATGCTATGCATCATTAGCTTGAGCTACAATAGCTTGTCACAGCTGGACTCCCTGTTATGATGCCATGGTCATTTTTAATGTTCATAAATTCAATTAGGATAAAAAATAAATAAATAAATAGCCCAAATGTAACCTAAATCCTGTTTTGTAATTACTCCCCCCAGGGTGCATTTGGCTGGGAGGGGCAGGTGGGCGAGGGTGTTAAAATGCAGCGCTCTGATTGGCCAAAAGCTTACACGCAGATTGTTGTGGCTCAGTGGCAGAATCAACTTCATAGATCTGAACTTGCATAGAAACTGAAACGGGGGAACTGCGAGATGCAGCAAAATGTGTACCTGGCGAGCAGCAATGCATACAAGCGTACTCAAGGGTCAAAATGTGTACCGAGTACGAAAAATGCGTACTAGTTGGCAGGTCTGAATCACCAGAAGTGATTCAAGTTACTGTATATACATTTTTGGTCAGGCAGATTTGGTCATATTTTCAGAAAACTTGCAATAAATTCATTATGAAACTAAACCCGTTTTTTTTGGTCATTCCATCACAGAAAAATGAGAGCTGTTGATATCATCGCACTCAAGATTGCCATTATTTACACATGTTCTTTATAAGTAGATGTACATTTTTCACCACGTGAGTAACGTTGTGCAATTGTTGTCTGCATTTCAGTTGCCATTTATTGCTGAATACATTTATTACATGAACTAAGAGGCATGAAGATATCAATGAACCAAAAGAAAAGAGAGATATTAACTTTTTTATCAATCTTACAGTAGGCCAAGCATGCAGAGACAATATCAAATACACCTAAACTGCACAGCTGGGCAATACAAATCGATATTATATAATTACCCTCATATGAGACTATATATAGCCTTTGGATATGGTTACATGGTGATGTCATAAGTGTTGTCGTCTCCTGATTTTAAAGGCTAATTTCAGTAAATGGATATTTTAAGTGGCTCGATCTCACACTGGTCTTTACCCACTCAGTCATTCAATCCAAAATACTGATGATTACTGATCGAACATCTTAATGTGTTCATACTTAATTACTTATTCTATCTATCCATCTATCTATCCATCTATCCATCTACATGATTGATACAGTATCTGGTCAAAAATATTATATTTGGTATCCCAGTCTGAACATTCATGAAGTGCTTTAGAGGAGATTTCAAAAATATCCAGATAAATATTGTGCATCACGACACCATTCCAGACATCTCCCAGTCCTACTACACATCTGAAAATAAAAACTGCTGATAAGTAGATTAATGTGGAAGGAATACAAGCAAGCATTTGTCAGCACACAGAAAGCCAGTGGGACAAGTTCATTTTTATCCTTCTGATGCTTCAGTTTCAAAAGTTTCATGGCCAGCTAGAGGTTTGAAAATCTCGATTATAAGCTGCATCGTGATTCAGATATGAAAGATTCTGCATCGATGCAGAGACGGAGCATAATCAAGAGTCTGCAGCTTATGTTGATTACTGGTTGTCTGGCCCCAGCTGGAAAATAAAGTTACGATGCAAAATTGCTCCCATGCTTTGAATTGCGGGTGGACATTAGGCTAAAGTAACTTATGTAGGAGGTATGTTGGAGGGAGGCAGAAATCATCTGAAAGTAATAAAAAAAAGCTCACTTTGTATTTTCTAAACAGACATCTCGGTTCACATTTCAGATTTTATGAACTTGGTGGAAAGCACAAACTGTATGATACCCATGCTGAGCGGGACTTCTGCCTCACAACAATCACTAATCACGTCAGCCATTTTCACCTGAAGCCAACGTCTGCAGCCATAAATAATAACTATTACAGCAGCCCAGTTGATCAGCCAAGATCTGAGGAGAAACTGTCAACTCTGCTGTCCAACTCTGAGAGGTGAGCAGCAGAGTCAATAGATGCCTCATCTGAAAACTGCCATGAGAATCGGTATAACTGTAGATAACAAACGTGAAAGGCACTGCAGATGGATACATAGTGTTTTGTAATGTTAATGTATTATAAAGATGCAGCTTTTATTTTGTACACTGCTGTAGTCTGATTATTTGAAGGACTTTCTGAATAAATGGGGACTTTAAATGATGAAAAAGCCGCCATTCGCAGTAATAAAGATCATTAAAGGGATATTCTGGTGTAAATTTAATCTATGGTCTAACACACTGTGACGAGTCGATTACCGAGGTGGTAATCGGCTCGTCAGGGTTTCCCCACAACGAGCAAGCTGCTGCAGGAGAGTGGTGAGTTGTGTTGGCTTTTCAATAGAAATCCGGCAAAGCTAGCAGTTTGATGCCTCGAACTATGTGCTGGGACCCGATTTGTACTGTTGCTGAAGTTTGGTGCTGTTCTGAGCATTATTTGTGGCTATGAATGGCTTACACCATGGATTAAATTAATGTCGGAATATCCCTTTAAAGTCTGTGTAAAGCAAATTCAGCCATTTTCTTCTAAACACATTAAAAAGGTCATAAATGTATTTCCTTAAAACATGTAAAAAGCCATTAAACCATTTAGAATTTAATTTTGGAGCTAGGCTCACAAACTGTGTTTCAAAATTTCTGTGTTCAGGATTTAACGGGAGGGTCAGAAATCATGGCCGCGTTATAAACCCAGCCCTGCTGCGGAAGTGCTATAAATACATTCAGCGCATTAGCTTCGGTGGTTTTTCAGCTTGCTCTAGAGTCTTGTTTGCAGCTAGCTAACCAGTCAACCAGTCAGCTAAACAGTCATGTCTCCTCTACGTCGCTCATGCATCTTTCCTGGATGCCACAGTGTGCAGGGTAACGGCGCTGTTAGCTTATTTAAGTTAAGTAAGTAGAGTTTAAATTATCTGCCTGAGCCCGACCCTGATCTGACCGGGACCGCGGGTCGGGTCGGGCCGTTATTTCCCGTCAATATCCTCGGGCCGGGTCGCGCCGGCCCTTGATCAAGCATTTGTGTATGTGTGTTTTTAATAACTCAAAATAATCAGTGCTATTACATGCACAGCTTAGTCAGATTACAGCCATAGTTCGACTATGCTGCTCAGTCGGACAACTGCAATTATCCGAGTATACATGCCAGAGAGAAAATCGAATTACTGGCCGAAAGCATGTCATACCCCGGTACGCTAGGTGGCGCTGTACCCATTTCAACTAGTGTTAACGGCGCACCTCCGGCTGACCTCTTTACGTCACCAGCTGCCTCGGCATTCAAGAAAGATGGCGTACGAAGAGCGAGACGAAGCTACATCTTTGTACACTTCGTATATGGTGTACATGATAATTACACAGACTAGGGGCACTCTGGCGCTCTTTCTTGAGGTGATTTCGGAGGAAAGCCGCCGCCGCCCGTCTACTTCCGGCTCACGGCCCCGGAGAAAAATCTCGCGCCTGCGCAGAACGCAAAATCCGATCCGATCCGCTGGAAACGTATACATGCAGGAGTAATGCGACTTTCAATCGAATAATCTACGTAGTGTAATTCGACTATGAGAAATCCGATCCGGTCCGATTTGAGTCAGACAAAGGTGCATACATGCATCTTAAAAATCCGTTCATAGTCAGACTAACGCAGTAATTCGGTTTTCTTGAGTGTCATGTAAACGCACTGAATGACTATTTCCAGCTACAAAAGGCCATCTCTCTCCTCCCTCCATGTTGTTTGTGCCACTGCGTGGTTTTACACGTGAGTGAGTGTCCTCGTGCTGAAAACGTGACTTCTCGCGCACGTGACGTCACTCCCCGAGACGCAAGAAGAAAGCAAAAATATATATTTTTACTGAGGAAAATGACAAAAATAATAGTAACGCAAAGTAACTTTAATATGATTTGTGGTTTGGAATTATTACCGCGTTAGATTACTCCTCACTGAAATAAGTGGTCAGATTAGAGTAACGCCTTGCCAGCATCACTGCAAGGGCTCGGGTAGGGTCAGGCTTGATTTTTTTGGGCCGTATCTAAGCTCTAAGTGCAAGTGTGTGCTTATGTATTTATAAATATTGTACATTTGGGCAATTAAATGCATTTTGCTGAAGGTGCAAATCCTGAAAGTGATTTTACATCGTGCATCCTGTCATGCCCATATAATGTTAGCAAATGTTATTGCATTTAATCATGACATGATTTGGCCTCATTCCCTGAGCAGAGTCCATCTGACAGCACAATGATAATCCACAGGTAATATTTTATGTGCACCAATATAGCTATGACAAGGAATTATATGTAGACTGGGGTTTTACGTTTGTGTGTAATGTAAAACATGGACTGTGAGGAACGAGGCTGAGCACCATCAGTGTCTGACTCAGAGTCAGTTTCTGGCTCTGATGGTTCAAACAGGTCGGGCTGGGTCCTCGGATGATGCTGCTAGCTTCCATTGTTACTGTAGGTTACGTCCTTGTACAGTAAACGGAGGAGGCTCCCCTCCCTGCGTGGGCGTGGTTGCAGCGCCTCTAACTGACACGCCCCCAGCGTTTCACAGCAGAGAGAAGTGCTTGTTTTATTTCATGATTTTGAGACCTAATTTTATATACTTGGCAATTTTTTTAATCTTTCAAATTTGGCTCAGTGGTCAATGACACATGTTTCTGTGGTGTGGCAAACTCATAACACAAATTTATTTCTGCTTTACACGGACTTTAAGGATGCCATACACAGATGCATCAAGAATAGTTTTGCATTCAAATCACTGACAGCTGAATTGTAATCTAATCGTGAGGTCAGTGGAGATTCACACCTCTATCGCCAACCATTAGGGAGTGTGCTGATAATGTTTTAATTGTACATTATCTTGCACTGGGCATCTACATTTTTGATTGGCCTCTACAGTGCTTTTTTAATACAGACAGAAGATTTCTACATGTCTTGTTTTATGCGAGCCAATTAAAAAGAGATGGAATCAAACAAAAAAGATACAAGAGTGTGAAAAAGAAGAGGACATACATGTGGAGATAACGATGGGATGAATGGAGGGCAATGGAAGTACAGTGTATGCATAGAAGCATGCCCTATAAACGCCAGGAAAGTTAACACTTTATTAAGGCCAATTTGAGAAGGGATCGATACAATCCATCATCCATGTCTCTGAAAGTAGGAGAGGAAAGCTGAAGGATGAATTCTGGTGACAAACCTTACTGCCCAGAGCTTTATCTAAATAATGGCTAGAACAGAGCAAACAGCTGCCATGCAAGACTACTTCAGGATGGGACAGTCTGAGCCAAGATTTCTGTATACCAGTTAAGTGAAGATTTTAACCACTGCAAAAAAGCATCGCTTTCTGCTGAATCACAAATACTATGAATATGCCAAAAGATTGAGACCGTCTGTGTTTGATCCTCATTAAATTATGTGAATGAAGACAAACTTGAACCTGCAATTCTTGCGGCACAAACGCACAGAATCATAACAGGATGCATTTGAACACATCAGAAAACCAGGAGTTCCAGCTGATGTGTAAGGTAACAATGAGTTGGGTGGCGCTTCGTTATTAATCTTACATTTTCAACATGGCAACCGGATCACAACCATTCTTATATAACAAGTAACAGCACACAAAAATGATGCATCTGAAACGTTTGGGGTGAGAAATGGGCTGAGCATTAACAGAATCTTTACTGATATTTGATCAGCACTTCTAGTTTGGTAGGATTTTGGTACAATAAAGCAGAGGAAGAGCCATGATAATGCAAATTTGCCATACTGTATATGCACATATCAATAGAAATGAACAGGACCCATCGGCTTGACATCCATCAATGGATCCAGTGCATCTGCAGCACCATGCGTCTCTGACTTCAGAGCAATTTCCCTGGGCACAACATTTCAGCTTCATGAAGATTATGTTCGTCATCTCAAGCTTTCATGCTTCATGCCGTTTTAAATTCAGCAATTTGCATACAAACCGTGTACACATTAAGTATGTTCCATTAAGGTGCCATCCAAAACCTTAAGTCGGGAGGGGAGCTCTAGAAGCTTTTGGATCCTAGAACCAATTCAAACTATGACACTCTTTTAATGTAACAAGTTTGCATAAAAAAAAAAAAACCCTCACAGACGTACTGAGGTAGTAAATGTGGAAGATATTCTGCTCTTTTTGTTGATGAGATTGTCTCTATGGTAACAGTCAGCTGTACAATTGTCAGTCGTCCAAAAGAAACCCAAATTGCCATTTAATGTAATTAACAAACACAAGAAATACTTCATCAGTGGCCTGCAGAAAAGTTTAAACTCTGTTTTGACTGTTGAAGCCATAACGCCTCTCAATAGTTATGTAGAGGTGATGTTTACATGTTTGTCAATGCAGTGTTTCCCACACATTCATTTGTTTGTGGCGGTCTGCCACAACATCAACATTGGCCGCCACATATTGAGTCTCACTCAAGACAGCACCGGTCAGTGAAGAGCATGTTATGTAATCTGATACAGTGGATGGCGGTGTGGTTTACATACCACCGGTGAAACCACCGAAGAAGAGGAGAAGGACTATTTAATGCAGTTGGCTTGGTCGCAACTTCCTCTGCAAAGAAGACGCCTGGCCTCATCGTCGAGACCAGGCCCCCACAAAGAGCACCAGACCTTGAAGACAGTTTTTGTCGTGGCCAAGCCATGTAATTACATCGTCATGTGATGCACTGGGGACTTTTTCCCTAAAGCTAACATTGTGAAAGATGCGTCTGTAAAACGGTCTTAAAAACAACACCGCTAAATTACTCATTTTACTGTTGGACTTTGGGCAATTCGGTCCAATTCGGAGTTTAGAGGAGCCGCCCGATAACATTTTTTTATCCTAATACAAGTTAGCTCAGCGCTAAACCAGAAGTTGGCCGACTCTGTCGTCAGAAGTGCTCTCTGGCCCCTCAGCTGGACAGTCACTGCCACAAATAAAGTCTGATTTTATGGGAAACACTGTGAATGTAAACAAATGGATTGCCTGTGTTTACTTTCTGCAAGACACTGATAGAAAGCACCAACATCAGAAGTAAATTACAGATAAATCAACTTGCCTAGCAGAACTTTAGCATCCTCGACATCAAAATCACCATCGCCATCTGTGTCGTATGCCACCAGTTTACCTACAGCAGCAACAAACACACAGAGACTTACTATTTCTCGGCAAACACATTGATCTCTGGACATTTACATGCAGACAAAGAATTATAACAAGCTTGCAGGAGATTGGCCGCATCATTCCCTCTGCTAAAAAGCAGAACGAGGTCCTTTAAATGTGAGGGGATATGGGACACTGAGACCAGGTGGGTAAAACGGGAAGGAACAGGAAGGAAGATTCAGAGACTCGTTAACTACAATGTCCATCACTGAACAAAAACCAGAAGAATATGGAGCCAGAACATTCTCATAATGGATAAATGCACAAAAAAGGACTCAGATATGTAT